>NC_083468.1:2604264-2619264 GCF_030014155.1 Tachysurus vachellii | reverse complement strand
AGACGGGCACTCTCTGCTTTCTGACAGCATTTCTACTTTAAATATTTACGCTCGGATGCACTGAAAAGCCAGCGCGTGGAGGTCACTTACGGCGGCGAGCCTTCCTTCCTGTTTAGGCTTTTTAAGGCTTTCTCTTCACATGTGACATGTTTATCAGTCGCTTTCCTATAATGGATTTAACAGAGTATTTAATTAACTGTTACTTTTTTATTGGAGCAAATGACATCACTGATTTCATTTCTCAATGCAAAAACTTGCATTGGAGGCGGTGTATAAAAATGAATATTAAATAAAATATTAAGTAAAAATGTATATTTTTGTTTGTTAAAAAAGTATTTTAAAGTTTTAAAATGAAAAGTTTGAACTTTTTGCCTCACATTTGCACATATAAGAATAAAAACCAACAAAGATGTACAAGTACAGATGAAACCTCAAATTGCTTTTGTTAAGATAAATGGTAAAAGTACCAGAAAAATAAAGAATAACAAAATAAAATAATTGTTTTTAGTTCCTGGTGCTCTGTCAATTAAAGTCTCTCATCCAGAAGGTGAGAAACACAAGAAAACTTTAGCTAAGAAGAACTAACTAACGTCGCTAATCTCTGAAATGTTGCTTAGCGTGCTAATAATTCTGAGCATGCAGACGAGATAAATGAGATAAATTATAGCGATGCTTTTAGCTCGATTTCGATTAGTGAGCAAAATGAAATGAGTCAGAAGTTTCTGATTTGGGAATGAAGTGAATAAAAGCAGAGGTATACAGTAGTATGAGGAAAGAGAAAGAATGAAAAGGGATGGATATATTATAAAAATAAAAAACAACATATTTAAAGCAAAATAGCAAAATAATACTATTTTATGAATTCCCAGCTCTAAGATGGATTTTGAATAAAATATTATTTTGGAGGTTCTACTGAGGGTAGCCAGAGATCTCTCTCTGTGTGTGTGTGTGTGTGTGTGTGTGTGTGTGTGTGTGTGTGTGTGTGTGTGTGTTAATTTCCAGATAAGTGATGGTTTAGTTATTGAGATTTATGACACCATCGTCATCATCATCATCATTGTCACATGTCATCCTGTTCATCATGTTCCATCTGTTCCATTTCTTGCCTCTATTTCTGCTTAGGGTGTGTTTAAAGCTACATTGATGGATAGTTAGGTTGTGTGTGTGTGTGTGTGTGTGTGTGTGTGTGTGTGTGTGTGTGTGTGTGTGTGTGTGTGTGTGTGTGTGTGTGTGTGTGTCTGTGTGTGTCTGTGTGTGTGTGGGGGAGTGTAGGAGGAGCTGAGAGTGTGTTTTAGTGTGTGGGAGGTTCAGGTCATTTGTTAGCTGTGTTTTAGGGCTTTGGACTGGATCAGACCTCAGCTATCTGATCTCTGCTCTGACTGCCGGGGTTTGAGGAGGACAAGGAGGAGGAGGAGGAGGAGGAGGAGGGGCTTTGGGTGGGGTGTGGAGGGGTTTGGGGTCTGTAGGAGAGAGAGAAAGAGAGAGAGGGGAGGAGATACAGCCCAGGGCTGCTCATAGATAATGCAGTGAAGGATTAGGAGCCACACACAGGGGCGAGTGTAACGCTGCCTCTTAAAAAAAATTTTTTTTGGGCATAGCTTTTAGTGAGCTAACCCTCAGAGCTAATGCAGGCTTTGTGTGATTAAAGACAGAGATGAGACGGGCTGAGTTGCAGGGAGGAGGGACACTAGATGCCATGCCATGACTCTCTCCTAACAGTCTGGGTTCAGTTTGAGTTTTCGCCCCTCGGTCATTGGCCTCCCTCACTGTCTTTCTCTCCATCTGTCTCTCTTTTCTCTTCTCTTAACCCCTTCGTTCCCCAGGAAGCAGAAATGACCCAACTCCTTTGTACAAGGTTCAATGTAGTTACAGAATTCATAAATTAGCTCTGCTCATTATATAAGCGAATTTATTTCTAGCTAGCATTTCCATTTATTATAAAAAAATAAATAAATAAATCATAGCAAGGTAACATAAATCATGAGAAATTTTCTTTTACAAATTATTTGTCATTTGAATCAATTTAAAGCTAGACAGCGCTTTAAAGCTCCGCCCCGAATGTAACTAATTTGCATACCAGAATCAATAAACAAACAAACACCAGTACATGTTGTTGATATGATTAATAATATTTCTTTGCTTCCATCTTCATTCCTTTTTCTTTTGCATTCAAATGTAAGTGCAAAGGTTTACACACACACACACACACACACACACACACACACACACACACACACACACACACTGCTTTCTGATTGGGGGAAAAGTACCTTTGTGTTGTATAGAAAACAATTTCATGCTCATGATGTAAATATGTCTGCAGTTATCTCATGAACAAGCACAAAAATGTAATATTTCATTAAAATGATATTTAAGTGTGATGCATTACATCTTAGGAGGTTTGATAAGCTTTCAAATTAAAAAAACATCAAGAGCTAAACTAGAAATCGTTTATCTTTTACACAGTCATATAAATTGCCATATAAATTTTTAATGAATACAAAAAAACATGACAAAAAGGTTTGCAAATTTTCGAAACAAACAGCAGGAGACGTGATGATTGTAAATGTTGTAAATGTAAAATTGTAATGTAAAGTAAATAATGTCATTTAATGATTTTATTTTTCTACTATTAATATTTTAAGATTCATGAAGAAAAGTCAGCCAGACTGCTGTCAAGTTAAATGATAAGCTTCAAAATAAATCTTTTACGTGTCACGGTGTCTACATACACTTCCATCGATTTGTGTGTGTGTGTGTGTGTGTGTGTGTGTGTGTGTGTGTATGTAAGGTGTGTTTTCCAGGACTGGGTTAAAGACAGAGACGGATGCTGTTTGGACAGCTCTGTGGGTGTGGGTGGTCGTGCCTTTATAGAGTCTGTGCTGAAGTGAACTGTTGAAGGCGACTGGAAAAGCCTGAGTGCAATCACAACAGCAGGGCCTCGTTCTAAATACCCCAGCGAGGGCGGTAAGGGGAAAACGGGAGGGGGTGGTGGGGGTGATTCAGCTGCCCCAGGTTTCAGCTGTAAGACTAAGCTCATCTTGACAAAGCCATGCATTCAGTGGTGCACACACACCTATACATTCATACCCACACACACACACACACACACACACAAAAGGGCTAGTTCCTTTCTGCTTTATAAAGTTTTAATAGATTTAAATGGCTGGAAGTAATAGGCAGACTCTTCTCTCCTGATCCTGTGTGTGTGTGTGTGTGTGTGTGTGTGTGTGTGTGTCTGTGTGTGTGTGTGATGCTTCAAAGCGGTTAGCATGAGTCAACCTGCTCAGAGAAATCAAAAACAAATCCACATCAGAACGAACCTTCCACCGTCCTTCTTTCCCGAGCTGATTCACGGTTCAGCAGCTGAATTGTGAAACATATTTCTGTTGGTTTTCGATGCGGTGGTGATATTTTAGGAACAAAACGCTTTATCGTGCTGTCATCAGAAAATAATCGACGACAAGGAAGAGGAGTTTAGACCCTTGAAGTTCCTGCACATCTACTGTAAGAAGTGTTTTGTTCCTCCACAGGAACTAGAGATCTATTACAACTCTGATTAATTAAAGAATACATTTAAGAATGTCATACTTTCTATCTGCTTTTAGTTATGTGGAATGCATCTGTAAAACAAGTTCCTGTTGTCCTTTATATCGTTCCTTCACATGCTGCCTTTTTTTCTCTTTTGAAGTTAATAAGCCACAAGAATGTGCAAATCGTAAGAATAAATGAAATGGAATGAATGAATAGATGAAATTTAAATTTTGTAGCACGGATCCTTCGTCTGTTTCTAACTCGTTCTTTCATTAGCACCTTCACTGACAGCTGTGTATCACAGTGCAGTATACGCTGATCTCTGTTCTGTGTGTGTGTGTGTGTGTGTGTGTGTGTGTGTGTGTGTGTGTGTGTGTGTGTGTGTGTGTGTGTGTGAGAGAGAGAGAGAGAGAAACAGACTCTTTCTGATCTGATTTTTCTGTTGTGTGTTTTTCCGGTCTCTTTCTGGTCTGCACATAACGACTGCTCTGCTTCTTGCTTTGCTAATCTCTGTGGTCTGTGTGTGGGGATACTTGTGGCTGTTCTGGTCTTTCTGTTCTCGTATGTGTTCTGTGTTTTTCTGTCTTTGATTTCGCTGCTCCTCTGATCTGTGTGTGTGTGTGGAGGGATGCTCTATATTTGTGTTTTAGTCAAAGCCGGGCCTTTGCACGTTTAGCGCTCTAGGCGAACACCTCCTCCTTCCCCTGATCTAGATCTTGACATGATGACTAATCAGATGTATCACAAAAGTGTTGTCAGTTTAATATACATACTCGCATACTCGCATGCAGAGTCAGTTTTTGGTATCCACCAGAGCTAAGGTCAGAGGTCAGGCTTACATGCCAAAGTGTAAAATTTTATTTATCTCAAGCTAATTTATCACCTTGTAATCGACTGCTGTAATTGTGATTTAAAGTATCTCTAGGATTGTCTGATTTTTATCGTGTCCGTCATTTTTTACACGACGCTCGTCCTCACGTTGGGAAAGATTGCGCCGTATTTACTCTCTCTTTGTATTCTAATTCTGATTTAAAGTGTTTTATTCAGAATAAAGAGATTCCAAGAAGCTCTTACTTTTTTCCATTATCTATCTCCAGATGAAACCTAAAATGCAGAACGATTTTTTTTTTGACTGACATTATGTCTAATGACCAATAACAGCATGCCTTAAAATGTTTGAATCCTCTTATACATTTACATCTAGATCTATTTAAAATTGTGGAAAGTCGGCAAAACAATTGGGGTCTGGTTGTCTCTTAGGTTACAGCAGCTGTAAACATTCGTTCTTTCACCAGCTTCTCATTTTTACTCTTTTAAAGTAAATAAAACAAAAATGCAAATTGTTGGTTTACTAAGAAACCACAGAACGCAAACTCGTTCATACCAAAGATGTCAGAACTCATTTTACAGCTTTACCTCCGTCTCTTACACGTACTGTAGTACTCAATTTTTCATCAATTACAACTTTTACTTTATTAACGAACAGCCCATCATACTTTCGCTTGTTTCGTATCATCTCAGCCTCACCAGCCACTTTCCTATGAACCTGTTTATTTGCAGGAACTCCGTACAAGCAAAGTCCAAACAAATTAGCCGTTACTATAGAAATGATTAGGAGCGCATTAATATAAGCCTCTAATTTGTTGTGCATCTCATATAGACAAGTCATCAACACCTTTTCATCGACTAAGGCCACGTTCACACTGCAGGTAAAAAAAAAAAAATTTTTGGGAGTCAAGTGACCAGGTCAGACTTCTTCAGGAGTAGTGTGAACACTCAAATCTAGCCCAGATCTGATTTTTTCAAATCAGATTCAGACCACTTCCATATAGTCGCTGTCGGGCGGAAACCTCGTATGTCCAAATTTGGTAATTTTCATATTTTTTCACATATCGATGCTATTGGTCAGTCCCCACGTGGGTCTGTTATTTTTACAAGTTATTAACCAATCTAAAGTCTTGAAAATAGCTTGAGCGCAAATCTCATAACTCCATTGGACACTTCAACTGTCCACCTCTTCCTCACTCCGTGGGAGAGCTTCACGGCATATTTCTCCTCAAGAAGAGTCGCAACGAATCAACACGTCTTCTGAGGTAAATGTCTTCAAAACACTGGGCTCAAAGAAAAAAAAATCTTGACCCCCGCTAGTTCTGGTGCTCTTCTGAGGACAGGAATTTAGCGCAAGACAATCCACTGCAACGCGGACTAAACCCTGTGCACTGCAGATAAGGTACAGCGTTTTTTTAATTGAATCAGACCCAAATCTGATTTTTTCCAATGTGGCCGCAGTGTGAACAACCGAGGCGGATTTGATGCGACTTTTACGTCAATCTACATCGACGTTCGTCACAATTATGCACCGGCAAGTACGCACACAAACGTGACTACGCCTACAGAATGGATCAAATAATCAAAAGTTGCCCTCGACATCCGCAAATTTTCAAAACACTGCGTCTCTGTGCTGCCATTACACAAACATTTAGAAAGAAAAGCGAAAATACTTACTTCCTCCAGAACCTCGCCAACGTTAGCGCAACGGCGTGCTGCGTGTGACGTCATTGTTATTGTTCGTTTGCGCATGCGGGTCAGTTCGAAACAGCAAACAGTTCACACTGGTATCTGATATAGGCCACATTTTAAAAGGTAATGTGAACAAACAAAAAATTCAGATCTGAGCAAAATATCCGAATTGAGCATTAAGACTTGCAGTGTGAACGCGGCTTAAGATCCTAAATCACGGACCCCTCTAACCTCTTCTCGTCTTTAATATTCCTCTTTTGTAAATGTTTACATTGTTTGTCTCTCATTTCCTTTTATTATGTGTGCTTCTGGACTTGTTGCTCAGTTCCTCTGTTCTTTGCATTGCTGAACTCCCTCAGCTGTGTTTAAAGGTGTTCCTGGTGCAGCACTGCTCTCTGTTACGTGTCTTTCTGCGTCGGTCATTTGTCTCCAGTCTCTCTGTTCCTGGTCTCTTTGGTCTTTCTGTTGTTCGTCTCACTGCTTTCACTTGCCTAGCGACCTGCCAGTGCAGCTTTTTTACTCTGTAGACCATTACATTTGTCTGGAGAGAATCGGGACTGTATCTGTGGAGTAAAGATGGCCTGGGTTAACTCTTACTTGACAGATTGCCACCATTTTGTAAATGGAAATGAGGAATTCTCTGACCTAATTTTGGTCGGTTATGAAGCTGCACAAGATTCCGCCAGAGGTCCCACTGGATGTAGCTCTAACGCTAGGAGCTCAGAGTTTCTTCAATGCTGGGAGTTCCTTCAACCATTCTTACAGTATGGTCCTTGAATATAGTTTTATCAATACTGAGAACAAATAGCTCCTAAACATCCTAACTTTTCTAAAACGTTTCCAAAATTTTTTTATTCTTACCTTTTTATTATTTATGTCTACAAGGTTCTAGTCTTCTAGCCTGATCTAGCCAGAGAACTAAATGCTCTTTCACTTGGATTACTCCATTCTTACAGTATCTACATGTTACTTTGTGGCCTCCAAGATTCTGCATCTGCTTCTGACCTTTCTAGAGGTTTACAAGCTTTTGGTTATGCCGTGCTAATTTTGCTAATACTGCACTCTGCTTCGATCTACCATATAGAGGGCTACAAGCTTCTGCTCCTCCCACACTGAGGTTCACAATTCTCAAAATTCTCACATAAACATCCGACTTTTACCAGTTCCCACTTCTGCTAAGTTCCTACTGCTACCTCCTTGGGCCTCTGTGAGGTCTTACTTCTGACATCCTGAGGTCCTGAGAGAGGCCCATCCTGGGGACCATAAGGCAATGTTATGTCTTAACTGACTTCTGACTGTCTAACCTACAGTACATTGATTCCAGTTGCTACAGTAGGTTACAGGTATTCCTATTACTAACTATTAAATATTTCCCATGAAACCTAAAAAGTCATGACTCCCAGTGATGTGGTAGCAAAATTAGGATAGGATTCTTTGCAAGTCATCCTATTGCATCCTGGCCCCACTCCTTTCTCTGGTGTATGTGTGTGGCAGGGGGTTCAGGACTTTAGTGACTACTTTGCCCTCACCTCTGGCACCCATGCCATGTATCACTGCCAGAATCATGGGTCGAACCAGGTTTAGAGCTGATAAGACATTAGACAGTCAGGCAGATCCCTGATGGATGATTGTAGTCTACAGACAGCCCAAGCTGATAGTAGGACTACAGAAAACACCCACATATTTTCCTTCGTTTTCTTTTTAAACTCTGTCTTCAGTGAGTTCTTCTCTTCAATCCCATCTTATCGTAGAGATTGAGTGACAGTAGAAGAACCAGACATCTGTGAGCCAACATGTATGCAGGGACTTACTCTGGCCCTGGGGGTCTGTTTCATTCAATAATTCAACCGTGTTCAATGTCTTCTCCTTTCTCTTTTTCTCTCCTTGCTGGTTCATGGAGCATTGATAAGTATCTCTAGCCAGGAGCACCACTTCACTTCACTTTGCCAGTTACAGAGAACAGACCACCTGAGCCTTTTCCCCCTGCTTTTTTGGATTACCATCCATGTTAGAGGTTTTGCGTATCAGATTTCTATCATGCACATGCTTGTTACATCTTCTGACTTCTCCACATGTCTGTTTTGATCGGGATTCTTGGTCCTGTGTATCTTTTAAGTTGATAAGAAGACAGGAGGTCTTAGCTTCAGGGGCCTTAACTTACCAATGGATTCCAGATGCCAGTTAATTACCCGTTCTGCATCTATCCTCTTACAGAGGCGGAGAGAAAGAAGAGATGTTTGAGCAGGCATGAAAGGAAGAATGTCTGTCATTCAAAGTTGTCTGCCTCCCTACAGTCCAGCTACAACCAAAGCCATGCAAATGGAAAATGGACAATCATGAGTCCAGATGAACTACACAAAGGCTGCAGTGTTCAGACAGTGTTAAGCAAACACCCAGCCAGGTACGGGTCACCTATAACCACACACACCTGGTCCAGCCCCTGACATTGCAGCTCTGTGTGTGGGTGTGAATTCACTGTCTCTAGGAAACACTAGGAAAAAAGTATTTTTTTACCCTATGACTCTCTCCTCACCTCGGGGACATGTTTGAAGAGGGAGAAAGTACCTCAAGAACTAAACAAACGTCGTGACATTTCAGCACTTCTGTTTCTGCTATTATACAAGAAGTCCTTACCCCCTCAAAAAAACCCTCCCTCATCACCCCAACCTCTTTCTTCTTTGTATATATGACTATCGTCCAGGAATTATTTGAATCTGTCAGTAAAAATGATAGATCAGTAATGATTATTACAAATTAGGGCTGGGTTATTTGCACAGTGGTGTTGAATGGCACCACTTGAAGTTCACCAAATATTCATTCGAGACAGGCAGTTCCCGACACTTCCTATTGATCATCTGAAGGTGGCTTTTTTGCCCCCGTGTTGGATATGACGCTGTTCCTTGGCTGCCGTGTAACATCACACAGCCTCTGTTTGTTATTGTGGCTAAAAAATGAGAGAAAAACCTTGGTGAACTTCACCATGCCAGCTCGGTTCAGAGGTGACCGAGCAAAACCAATACACACTGGATCAACATCCTGCAGAATATTTCCACAGTAGTTACGTGTACTTTCAAAATTTGTATATAATAAATTAATTATACACTTAAAGTTTACCTAAACAAATGTCTTGGCAATTGGGTTTTGAAGTTGAAACAGTGGCTCATGATCTCATGGATTTGTGTGAGTGAGGGTAATGTGATTGGATTTCATTTACACTTTCAGAGGAATAAAGCTAAAAGAAACAGTATGAAAGGAAAATTTCCACATTCTCCTGCTTACAAGGTAAAAAGCTTGCAGGTAACAAAACTGAAGATTATTAAATCTTTATCCTGGTCAGCATTCAGTGGACCCAGAGCCCATCCCATCCCAACTTTCATTCCTAACATTTCTCTAAATATTTTTATGGGATGGGAGGAAACTGGAGAACCCTGAAGAAACCAAAAGAGTTACCAGTGCTAAGGTGAACATGAATTCTTGAGGAACCCTATTTTAAAAAAAAAAAAAAAAAAGTATAGATCTTCAGGTGGTATTTCAGAGTTCATTGGATAATTAAATGTTCATAGCTTCATAGGTTTGGGGACACATTCAGAAGCAAGATCTAGACCCTAGATCTTCCTAAATCATCTTTATATGCCAAGGTTGTCCTGCAACATTCATTATAATAGCTTTAATTTTTTTACAGTTAAAGCCAACAGAAAAAGAGTTCTTTAAGGTTTCAGCGGATAATTAAACATTCTCAGCTGCTGAAAAGCATTCTACCAATTTTGGTTAACATTCTGTCATTCTGAGCTAGAGCTGGTGCTGGTTCAAAGTTGGTTCCACTGGTGAACCTTCTAAGAACCGGTTTGTTTTTCCACCTGCTAGAGAGCCGTCACAGTGCCGAGTCTGACGTCACTTTATACGTGTCACGTCTCAGAGCAACTTTAGCGCTGCAGCGGCAAACACAAACACATCAACAAAGGCGGATGTTGCTTTACTGTTTTTGCTCATGGCTTTGTGAACCTACATTAACACCCAAACGCGGTACTCGAGAAAGTACATAACGTTATTTTATCATTAACACAGAAAAAAGTTAGCCTTAGCATGTAGCTACTTACTATCATGTGTGCTGATAATGTATCATATCGCGGTAAAGTAAAAGTGTATTAAACATTAGTATACTTAAGGTATATAATCAAATGTGCTAACAGTAGCCCCGCCCCCAGGCGCTAACAGTAGCTCCGCCCACAGCTCCTGACATAAGAGGTTCTTAAGTCTAGATCAGCAACGTTTTGGTGCTACTTAAGAACTACTTTTCCTGGTTCAGAGCCGGTGCTTTGGTTCAGAGACGGTGCTTTGAAAAAGAAAGAACTGGTTCTAAATTAGGCTCCGAACCAGCACTCAAATTGCCTCGGTGGAAAAGGGGTATCAGATGAACAAAGTAAAGAACCTTTAAAAAGTGCTAGAAGGAACTTTTTCGAAATATTCCTGAAGCATCTTTATGTTTCATGGTGTTCCTGTATCATTTTAAAGAGAAATGTCTCCCTGATGTTGGATCTGTATGAAAGTGTCATCACAAACTGTAACGGTTTATTAAGTTCATCATTATGAATGAAAGTGTCATCTGGTGGGTAAGTTTGAGCTTCGTATGTTAGGGAAGGCATGAAGGTGTGAAGGTGTGACGTGTGCATGAAGTGTGACATCTCAAGTCTAGAACGAGAACGAGAGAACATTCTAGCGAGAAACAAAAGCAGAACTTGGCTCCATGATGAGATGGACAGAGACAGAGTAAACACATCCTGTGGATTTGACAGAAATAATTTTCTCGAAGATAATTTGAAGTGTCAGTTCAGCTTAAGATGGAGCACGCTGTATTTTTAGATGTGTGTGTGTGTGTGGATATGTGTGTGTGAGTGTGTGTGTGTGGAGAACAAAACATCTGTTTTAAATAAGAGCTGAGCAGGCTGAGAGCTGGAGAAGGAGGGGTATTAGAGGTAATTTACTTATTTGGAGCAAAAAAAAGCTTCAATCACAGAAGCTGTGATTGTAAATGGATCTGCAGCTTATCTTCAGCTCTAATCGAGGAGCCTGCAGGGAGACGACAGTCAGGCCGTCAGAAGGCTCCGAACGCCAGGCCCCTCCGTTCTGCCGCCAGTATTCCGTGTCACTCTTGTTACATGCGTAAAAATTGCATTAGAGGGTTCCTATTAACCATTTCTTTTCTCCTCTATAAGGGCAATTACAGGCCAGGGAGAGGGAAATTAAGTGGCCGTTTAAGATGTCAGTTTTGCTTCTCCTGCTGTTCCATCGCTCATATGTGGACGTACAGAGATTTGAGTCAGATTCTGTACGAGAGACGGATTTCTGACTGAACCAGTGATTATTTTTGTGTGGGTGTTTTTCTTGCAATAAAACAGTGATTATTGACTAAAGTATTCGGGATGTGCGTCATAGAGAACCCAGAGTGGAAGTTTTGCATGTTTGTGTTTGTGTGTGTGTGTGTGTGTGTGTGTGTGTGTGTGTGTGTGTGTGTGTGTGTGTGTGTGTGTGTTGTCAGGTGCTGAGGATGTTGATATCGTTATCCACAACATTCCAAAAACAAGACAGGTTCCTTTGGGTTCTTTGACACAGTTGTTCAAAGATTAAGCAAAGAACATCTATGACACACATGTTCATAATTTCTGATGGGTTCTTTGTATAGTTGTGTTCTTAAATTCCTGCTGGGGTTCTACAGAGAACCTTTACAGATGACTAAGTGCTCTGTTGTATTGATTTACAAACCCAGTGAGTTTCCGATGAGGGACAAACTGAAATCATTTCCCCGAGGTGTTACTTAGATGGGGGGCACGGTGGCTTAGTGGTCTACACGTTCTCCTCACACCTCCAGGGTTGGGGGTTCGATTCCCGCCACCACCTTGTGTGTGTGGAGTTTGCATGTTCTCCCCGTGCCTCGGGGGTTTCCTCCGGGTACTCCGGTTTCCTCCCCCGGTCCAAAGACATGCATGGTAGGTTGATTGGCATCTCTGGAAAATTGTCTGTAGTGTGTGAGTGCGTGAGTGAATGAGAGTGTGTATGTGTGTGCCCTGCGATGGGTTGGCACTCCGTCCAGGGTGTATCCTGCCTTGATGCCCGATGACACCTGAGATAGGCACAGGCTCCCCGTGACCCGAGGTAGTTCGGATAAGCGGTAGAAAATGAGTGAGTGAGAGAGTGAGAGTGAGTGAGTTATTTAGATGCTAAATAACTCAAAGAGTATTTCTACAAAGAGTAGAAACCTAATGGGTTTGCGATGAAGAAGAAATTTAACTCATTCCTGAAGAGTTCTTGGGATACAGTAGTTAAGTGTTCTTAGCTTTCTGATGAGGTTCTACATGTAACCTTTCAGATCATAGAGGGACAAACTGATATTATTTGTTCCATAGTTCTCCAATGATTCAACCATTCTTCCAATGGTTCTTTGGAAATTTAAGTTTTCTTAGCTTGTTTCTAAACATTATTTCAGTAAGGTTACAATCTGATCTGTCATATCTGATCTGAAATGCCGGCTAACGTTCGGCAGTGGTAGTTACAGAACCAAAGCTGAATGCCAGTGTGTTTTTTACACTGTGTGTTTGGTGGAACTCTGATATCTCCTCCATGTGTGACGGTAGAAGATGGATCAGGTCTGTTCTTGATCTGGGCGATCTCAGCTGTTGACATCATGTCAGGGCCTGTGCATGTGGGAGAGGAGATCATTCAGTCACGCCGTGCATCATGTCGTCCAGCTGTTCCTTGGGTTCTTACTGTGACGGCTCTCTGCTGTGCTGCCCCCCGGTGGAAGCAAACACAAATAACAAACAGTGACCCTTTGACTCATCAGTTCTCTCTCTCTCTCTCTCTCTCTCTCTCTCTCTTACTCTCTCGCTCTCTCTCTCTCTAGCTCTCTCTCTCGGGTTGCCAAACCATCACCTACTCAGATGTCCTACAAGTTCAGATTTATTGGTTCCCAAAGGCTGTATGACTCAGACGTGTAAGTGGATCACATGGAACGATGAAGAAAGAAGGGCAAATCCATCCCACGCTGCATCTGAGATCTTTCTTTCGCTCTTTATTTCTCTCTCTATGTTCTTCCTGTCATTGCTATGCAAACCTTCTCTGATGCTTACACTCTTCCATACTCCATCCTGTGCTTTCCACTGCTGCGTCAGCGCTGTCTTGCGTACATCATAAACCGCAGGCCGTCGTGTGCGTCATGTGATCTTCGTGCTCACAAGATGATGTTGTGTGTCACTTACCTGATTGAAAACAGATAAAGAGCATTAACGTGCTTTCACATCACTGCAGTTTGCTCCAGAATTAGATCCTGGAAACCACAGAGCAGCGAATGTTTTTAAACTGACTGCGAGGGCCGATGGACGCAGATAAACCTTGTAGTCACTGACACACTAGTATATCACAACAGATACTCGCACACCGTCCATAAAAGGCTTTGGGTTTCTACAGACTTCAATTTAAGGATTTAAACATATATTTAGCATTATAGGATTGGTCAGATGGAGATAAACACAATGCAAGCCTGAAGTCTAAAGAAAAAAAAATTATATATATATATATATATATATATATATATATATATATATATATATATATATATATATATATATATATATATATTTTTTTTTCTTTTCTTTTCTTTAGACTTCAGGCTTGCATTGTGTTTATCTCCATCTGACCAATCCTATATATATATTCCACACTTCCTGCTTTCCAACCGCTTCATAACTAAAAAAAAAATGTAAAAAAAAAAAAATAATAATAATAATAATAAATATCCAGTTTGTTATATTTATATTTAACTATGTCTTTGTTAAGAAGATTTTGTTAAGAAGGTTTCTCAACACTATTTACTTTTGAATGTCTAAAAAAACTTTATGAGAGAAATGTACAGTTACAAACATTACGCTCTAAAAAGAAATTATAAATGTTCTGGGTTTTTTTTTTTTTTTTTTTTCAGAAGATTTTTAATTTTGTTCACCAAAAAATATAGGAGTATTTTGAATGTTGTTAATAAATTATTCATAAATTACAAATCTCTATCTCTTTTTCTCTTTCTCACGTATAGTGTCACTCTTTATCTTTCTCTTCAGTTCAATTCAAGTTTTATTGGCATGATGAATTGTGCAATGTTTTCACAAAGCATTTATCAGGGCAAGGAATATAACCTGAACAGAGCACAAATTATAAGATAAACAAATCAAGAAAATCTCTCTCTCTCTCTCTCTCTCTCTCTCTCTCTCTCTCTCTCTCTCTGAGATAGTAGATAGTGTCTGTCTGGCCAGGATGCTGGTGGCAGGTGGCAGTGACCCTGTGTGATAAATGATCACCCTAACCTTGCTGTCCAGTATAAACACACACACACACACACACACACACACACACACACACACACACACAAACTCTCTCTCTCTGTCAGACTACTGGAGGCTATCGGTTGTGTTTGTGTTGATGCAGGGGAGGTGAGTTGGTCCTAATCTTGTGATTGAGAGATAGATAGATAGAGAGAGAGAGAGAGAGAGAGAGAGAGAGAGAGAGAGAGAGAGAGAGAGTATGTGCTGTCTGGGTTACTAGTGGGTCACACAGTCACACACCATTCTACTCATTGTATTGTTATTACATTGTTATTAAAATGTCATTAATGAGTCCTTTATAGTTTGGATGAAAAAAACAGAAGCCTTTAGATTTAACGCCTCTTCATATAAAAGTATTAGATTACAGTTAGTAAAAAAAAATAAAGGTCCTATTAAATATGCAAATGCTAAATAAATATATCAATATATAATTATTTCAGACTTTATATATATATTTATATTTTTGTAATACATATTAACATAGTACATATTAACACATTCAGAACAACAGAATTCTAATACTTATTATTATTATTATTATTATTATCATTAATAATGATAATAATAATAATAATAATAA
>NC_083468.1:2586764-2599264 GCF_030014155.1 Tachysurus vachellii | reverse complement strand
TGTTTGTTTGTTCCTGTATTGGGGAAAGAGGAAGAGGAGGAAGAGGAGAAGAAGGAGAAGAGTGTGGGTGGGGGGAGGGGTAGTAACGGCCCGGTGCTGAGCGCCGGCGATAAATCAGCTGCCCTCTGGGGTTAAAGCAACACTCAGGATAGAGGACAGAGGTACAGAGCCAGCGTAAACACAGATCTGTCTATTCCCTGGTGACGGATGACAAATCCGAGTGCCAAGGAGCGCTGGCACAAAAGAGAGTCTTTTAATAAAAGCACAAGGGGACATCAGTCTTAGCGGTCACTGTCTACACCGTGTCCTGCGGCGGCACTTGCACTGACAGCACATTCTGCGTGCTGATGGATTATTTAATGAGCAAAACTGGTTTTATTACAGAAACGCTATGCGTAAAAACGCAGCCTAGGTTCATTTTATTGTGTTTAGGAGAGCAGGTTTACTCACTGTGATCTGTTTACTTACTTCTGCTTTGTCGCTCTAAAGAAAGTGTAGTCTGGCATAAATGATCAGGCATTAGCTGTGTGTGTGTGTGTGTGTGTGTGTGTGTGTGTGTAAGAAATATGGAGCCAAATATATTTCTACATGACGCACTAAAATCTGAATAATGACCCCGTTCTGTGTTTATACCAGCATTAATAGCTTCCTTCCGTAAAACGCAATAAACACAAAGCGTTTTGTGTTTATTTATTTATTTTTTTATCCAAAAACAACAAACCTGTGATATTCACCTTACAGCCTGAACTACTGTCAGAGCTGCTGAAATGGAAAATTAATCCACACAATCAGACCAAATTTCTGAAATACTTAAACAAATCTAGTCTTGAATTTGTTTATGATACAAAATAATAGACACACAATGTACTTACTGTACTTAGCATTTAAAGAGATTTTTTTTTTTTTTTTTTAAAGCTGATTTTATTATTGATCTCATTAGCATCCTTAACCACACCTCCTGATGATTTATTCATACTAACCCCGCCCCCTTTCCCTCAGTTGCACAAAGTTGCACATGATTCTATATAAAAACATAGAAATGACACACTTTGTGATTTTATGCTTTATTTTGTTTACTTCTTTATGATAAATATGATAGTGAGCTCATCTTTTGTCTTGAATATGTTTACGTATGGATTGCGTGTGCAGGTGTATTAAAGAAAGCGAGAAAAGAAAAAAGTTTGGAACAAAGTATAACAAAGTAGGAAATTAAGGCTCCATTCACAGCCTGAGGAAAAAAAAAAAAAGACGGGATTGTTCTGGCCCTAAGAGCAGGAAGTCACCCCGTCCCTCACCCCCCTTCACCTCCCATTTTCTCTAGCGTCTGCCCCATCCATCACCGGGCCGCCCGAAGGCCCTGGCCAGTCCCCTCTGTCCACCTTTCCCACGTGAATCAGCCCCGGACTGGAAGTGCAGCACCAGCACTGCGGCCTGCTCTAATTTCAGCGTGAGTCGAAACGCTTTCTCTGCTCTCCTGTGAGGAGAGGAAACAGTTCCAGTCTGCGTCTGCACGCACGTCAGCGACGACTGTTTTCCTGCTCGACTCTCACACTTCAGACCTCACTATATCACCCTGTCAGACACTTCCACTCTCCCGGCACATGAGCATGAACATGGACACTTGCATAACCCCTAAATTCATACACGCTGTACTCTCCTGATCTTAACATGAAAAAAACATGTGATGACCTGTAGCTATTTTAACATCTTCTTTAAATTGTCACTGTTGTCTAAACTAAAAAACATCCTAAACATCGTCTCAACTGGATGAAACAGTGTTTAATTTAATTTGTTCAGTTAATGACGATATTTACTTTGTACTTGTCAGACGTAATCTGTCACTTAGAGCTACGTGTCGTGTTGTTACAGAGAAATAATCCGCGACGGTGTGGTGTAATGACGTGGAGTCATTATAGGGCAAACACTAACATCGGGGTAACATTTTACACTTCCTTTCATTTTAAGGACCATAACATCATGCTTTTTTTACCCATCTACAGTTATAAAGAATTTGGATCATCTATAAGCCCTAAATTAGCTCCTTCATTTACAGTTGTTCCTTCAACAGCCTGTCTTTTAAAGATACCACACACACACACACACACACACTCACACACACACACACACACACACATATATACATATATGTCATTATTATATATGACATTAATTTGAAAATATTTAGCAACATTACAATAGTAACTAAAAATTGCATCATGTCTGTTTTTTCGGATGTTCTCAAAATTTGACTTTAACTGTGTGACATTAAATTAGCTCATATTTTCAAACCGATCTTTATTCATGATAAAATGCTAGATAGTTTGCGTCTCGTGTCCCCTGACATCTTTTCTGCCATTTATAATTAAGATAAATGGCACACTCATGACGCTCAGATACGTCTTAGTCTGTTTCTGAGAGTTATTCAAGTCAGCACATGTGTGCCGAGTGTGTGTTCCTGCACTGCTGCTGAAAGCTCCGCCGCATCTTCAGGGCCGAGCGAGAGGTGCCAGGTTTTATTTCTGGTGTGCGGTGAGGACGGCTGTTTGGATGGGCAGCGAGGGACAGAGTCCAGAGGAGAAGGGCGTACGTGAGAGTTACAGTAAAGACACAAAGGGTCACAAACCACTGAGCAGTTCAGCACATTCAGCGGTTTAAAAAGTGCCATCTCAGTACAGACACCAAGCACTTGAAAATCTCAGGCAAAGGTTATAATCTCTAGTTCAAAACCAGTGAGTTCTTCACTGGTTCTCTGAATCTCACATAGCCATGACAGTTATTTTGTATGTTTTTATCAAAATATTTGTGATCTGTTAATTGTTTATTTGTGTTTATGGTGTTATCATTCTTCCTGTAAGGCCAGCGCTGTTGCAATGGCATAAGAGGGCAAATTTAAATGCCCTCAAACAATCTTCTTTTCTCCCTCACCACTTTCTGGAAAGTTCAAAATCTCAAACATTGGACTCAAAGTCCCAGAATGCACTGCAGCCACATGTGTGATGATACTGACTGCAGTCTAAGTGTGAAAGTTGATGTTTTGGAAGCTGATTTATTTGAACAGAGTGTAAAATTGCTCAAAAATGTTAAATGTTAGAATAACTATTATAAATTATTTACTATTTATTATTATTTAATAATCAAATAAATCTTACATCACAGTGCTGCTGAATATTCGAACCTGATTGGTCAAAAGGTGAGTAATAGTCTACACCACAGCGGCTCAGACAGTTGTTTTAATCACAGGTTTGTCCGTTCTAATGCTTCATGTTATTGTTTCTATAGTAACCGCTCATTCACATGTAGGAGTTGTTTATTTAACATTCGAGGAAGGAGTCTCCAGTGTCCAATGTGCAGAGTTGTGGTAAGTGATCGCAGGAGCCGATGTTCTTTCGACTCCTGGTGACATGACGTGTCGGAGAGAGCGTTGGAGACTTGATGTGTGCTTGTCTACATCAGCGACGCGTCAGTGTTGAACAGTAGAAGTCATGTGATCAGTGGCAAAGAAAACGCACTGCTTCTTCTTCCTCTCTTATAATATTATACACTGCTGAAAAATCCAGAATCCTTGCATTTTTGCATCAAGAATACAGATTTATTGTCAAATTAGAATGCTAGTTGCTCCACCCACTGCTAAATGTTATTTCTATGGCAACCAGTAGAAAGAACAAGACACGTCTCCTGGAGACTAAACAGTAGCGGCATCATGGGCATGTACCATGTTACATGTACTGTAGTAATAAATGGATAAAAAGTTTGATGTACCAGCAGTCACAGTAACTCCACCCACTTGTTTATTGCTTTTCTATAACACACGAATGATGTTTATGCTTCCCTACTTAGCTGCTCCATGCTAATGTGTGTACGCTAGCAAAAAACTCGCAAAATTTTTTAAAAGGAATTATAAAGCAGTGCAAAAAAAAAAAAATCTAACATTGTGACTCTCTGGATGTGAAATCTCGTCCTCCGGTCAGTTTTATGACACAGAGTTCAAGTGTTACGCAAATACTTTTTTCATTCCAGTGAAAGCACGAGTTAAACCAAGCGTCTTTTTCTCTCCCTCGCTGAACTTTCTTATTGTTGTTTCCTGACTGATTTATATCTCTCCTGTTTTAGCCCTAATGTGGAGTGACGGGGAGTGCGAGGACAAAGTCCGCTCTCTCTCTCTCGCCTCCCATCCTGTGGGTTCCAGAGTGTTTTTTCTCTCTATTCTGGTTTTGTCTTTCTTTCAGACACACATCTATCTATCAGAGAGTGGGCTCGCCTCCAGACGAGGTCACAGGGTCGTCTCCAGAGGGCTTGCCCTGAGTTAAGGTCACACTCCTTACATGCTATTGGTGGTCAGGTCAGTGAGACAGGATGCTGATAATATCCTGCAAAGCCCCCTCCGTATTCACGGCAGGACCAAGCAGACTTACTTCTTGTTTGGATTACTGATTATCTAGTTTAACTCTCTCTCTCTTTCTCCATCTCTCTCTCCGTCTTTGTCCTCCATTACCCGTCAGTATGTGAAACACACTTGACTGATTATCTTGTTAGGTGTGCTAGTTCATTCATACACATTTCTAGTTTCTAACAGATAACAACTGTTAACAACTTTCAAATATAAAGCATCAGATAAGATCCAAATAGTATTTTTTTTTTTGACCCTAGACGAGAACCCCAAACTTTTTGTTTCCCAAAAGAACCTTAGAAGTATAGAACAAGACACTATTAAATATAAAGGTTCCTAAATGGTTTGTAGTCTTTAAAGTGTATGGTTTTATGAAGAACCTTTAACATCTGTGGAACATAATGGTTCTGTAGTTGAAAAAGATTCATTAGACCTTTTACTGTGCTTTAATGAATTAGCTAACATTCATCTGTAACGTTAAACAGTGATGAAATACCAAAAAAAAAAATATCTTCCAAAAAATACCATTAGTGTGTGAGCTGTGTATCTGTTCAATAACTGTAACAAGAGTTTATTTAGCTCATTTGTTTTTCGTCTGCTTATGTGTTTATGTTGTGTAAATGTGCATGTAATATGCATGTCCACTTGTGTACGAGTGTATCGATGAGACAAGCCAGTCACGGCGTGGACACGAAGCAGACGGAAGACAGTCTTCTGGTACGAACCTGTAACAATCCTCTTGACATAATCTTTACCAAAAACATCCTGATAATCGGTCTAAAGGGAGATTAGCTGTCAGATTAGCTGCATATGCTAAAATTTCACGTTTGCAGAAAACGTTCTTGATAATGCCTGATGATTCGTTACAAAGCAAACGCACCTAGAGGATACGAACACCATGACCTCTGTGATGGAGCCGATGTCCTGTGTTTGTTTGGATAAACGAACTTAACATTAACTGAAAAGCAAGCTAAAATTATTCAGTCTGAATGAAAGCGTAGCTTCCTACTATAGCTAGCGTTATTATGCATCCAGCTAGCTATGCAATTAACTGTAACCCAGACATGATTCATAGTATCGTTTCCATAGTAACGCCTCATTCACGTGTGCTCCACATCGTTTAAGTGGAATAATAAACCGATTTTGAAAAAAAAATTCAAATTGATCGTTGATATGATGACACTTTATGGAAGGAGCCTCCGGTTTCAGTAACCTGTAAAAATTATGTTAACTGCTTTTGTCTTATGAACTCAAAGAAAGACACAAAAAAAAAGGTTGAGGGAACAGCCTTTTATATCCACCGTGACATAAGTGATAACAGAAACTAGCTTGTCTTGTGAGTTCTACAACATGCAACGACTCTAAGTGGATAAAAATAAAGAAATAAATAAAGAATTGTAATAGTTGAGAAATGAAGAACAAACTCATCCGTTTTCGTCCATTATTTTCTGTAACTGTGTACAATTTATTGTTTATGTATTGAAACTAAAGAACCATACTAAATGACTCGTACTAAATGAATCGTACTAAATGAATCGTACTAGATGAATCGTACTAGATTAGCTGAAACGCCAGGTTTCTAGTGTTGCTAGCTGCTGAGATTAAAAAACATGCTAATCAGCTAAAACAGCTGGATATGTCTGATAGAGTGGACCATGCATAAAAAATGGGACATGATACATTTCCTAACACATCGTCACAAAACGTGAGTAACCCTGAAGCAAGGCTGGTCTGTATCCACCATACGAAAGTGAAATGAATTTTTCATCTTAATCAGACTAGCGAGCAGGAGCAGGTTGATTTAGGTGAAGTGGAGCTGAGCTGGACATGTTGTATGTCAGGCCTGCGCTGGACGTAGAAGGTCATGTGTGGTTCAGGAGGACGCAGACTCAAGTCTCTGATGGATGACTCCTCGCTTTCTTCCTCTCAGAGCGAAGAGAGGCAGGAAACCGTAACTCAGACAGCACACGGTCCAGAGCTCTCCTCACGTTTTTCTCTCTGGATCTCTGGCTCTCTCTTTCCTACTCACTCTATTTCTGGAGACAGGAAGAAATAAAGACGGTTTGCTCTGCTAGGATTTTTTTCTTCACCCTGGTCAAAACAGTGAGGCCTTTCAAACCAGCTGTGTGTGTTAACCGTGCCTTGTGTTAACACCGAGTACCCACTGACTAACACTTTCTCTCTATATACCTCTCTATATCTCTATTTTTTCTTTATCTCTTTTTCTCTCTCTCTCTGTCATTCACACACACACACACTCACACACACACACACATTTCATCCTAAATATAAATGTGTCTGTTCACACACACTGTAGGTTTTTTAGGGTTCCTCAAGCAGGCAGTGTCATCCTGAAGGATCCCAGTCGTTCCAGTGTTTATGCCTCACTGTCCCTACCAGTATTCTCTCTCTCTCTCTCTCTCTCTCTCTCTCTGTCTGTTGCAGAAATGAACATTGGATCAGCCTCATTAATACACCCGAGTGTGAGGGAGATGGCCTCTGATGGATTTACACTGCTTCTGGCTTTAACAGTTCTCTCTCTCTCGCTCTCTCTCTCTCTCTCTCTGTCTTCTGAAACACTCACACACACACACACACACACACACACAGGAAGTAGTTGAGTGTACGTGTACGGTATGGTCCAGATGAGTAGAGCGATATGTCACAGTGTGGTAAATGTCAGCAGTATTTACATTAGTGAGCTCAGCTCTGAAGAAGCTCCTTTGGTTCCATTTGCTGCACTTTTTTAGGCGCTCGTGTAAAATTTCCAGCAGACAGGATGAGGAGCGAACGTAGGAACACAGGACTGAAAAAGTGCCTGAAAATTGGGTTTGATTTCTTCTGTTTCGATAAATAAATAAATAATTCAGAAAACAAAGACTTGTGGCTAAGTAGGTCCATAACGCCCATACAGCTGATGAAGGACATTTTCACAGAACTGTTTATCTATCAGCATTGTGCACAAGATAGATAGATAGATAGATAGATAGATAGATAGATAGATAGATAGATAGATAGATAGATAGATAGATAGATAGATAGATAATGAATGTGAAAATAAAATAAATTATATAATACCTGTGTGAAAAAAAGTATTTGCCCCTATAGACTCTATAAATGGTAGCCGCAGCAGTTAGAGGGACGGGGCAAAATCTTTTTCATACATGAATACTGATTGCTTGAAATGTGCACCAATTCAGATAATGCTCTGTAGTTCCAGTACAGATGTTCTTTTATGATGTTGATGAATTCTCTTACTGGAATTGTGTTGGAGATTTTCTTAAAATAACCCGATGTCTCAGGAAGCCAAGAGCTTTTTCAGACACTGAGATTTACACATTTTCTGCTACACATTACACAAAAAAAACCCTCAAATGTCACATTATTATGAGGAAAAAAATGGCATTATTAGAAGAATCTCATTTTATTTTGCCAAATATCACGTTTTTATGAGGAAACATTATGTAAATATGAGTGATGGGTGTAACGTGAGGACCTGGAATCCTGTACAGTCTGTCACTGCTGCTCCTGGTGTTGTTTATTACTATTATATTTTAACATTAGTGTTATTATTAGGTGTTGTTGTTATTACTCTTTATCAGTAGTGTTATTCATTTTATTGTTCTTATTTATTATTATAGACATTTATTTATAGTGTAGTACTTTCTCTAATTATTATTATTATTTTTTATAATTGTGGATATTCTATGTTGTTGTTGTTGTTGTCATTTTGTTGTTGTTTATGTTGTTATTGTTGTCATGGTCATTTTTGTTATTGTTATAATTGTTGCTGTAATTTTGTTGTATTATCATTGTCATTATTGTTGCTGTTGTCATTGCCATTATTGTTGTTATCATTGTCTTTATCGTTGTTGTTGTTGTTTTTGTCATTGCCATTATCATTGTCATCGTCATTATTGCTGGTGTCATTGTCATTATCATTGTTTTTGTCATTGTTGTTATTGTAATTTTGTTGTATTGTCATTGTCATTATTGTTGTTATCATTGTCTTTATTGTTGTTGTTGTTGTCATTGTCATCATTGTTGTTGTTGTTGTTATTCTAATTTTGTTGTATTGTCATTATTGTTGGTGTCATTGTCTTTATCGTTGTTGTTGTTTTTCTCATTGCCATTATCATTGTCATCGTCATTATTGTTGTTGTCATTGTTGTTATTGTAATTTTGTTGTATTGTCATTGTCATTATCGTTGTTATCATTGTCTTTATTGTTGTTGTTGTCATTGTCATTATTGTTGTTGTTGTTGTTATTGTAATTTTGTTGTGTTGTCATTATTGATGGTGTCATTGTCATTCTTCTTGTTTCTGTCTTTATTGTTGTTGTCATTGTCATTATCGTTGTTGTTATTGTCATTCTTTTTGTTGCTGTTATTATTGTTGTTGGTGTCATTGACATTATTGTTGTTGTTGTCATTATTGTCATTGTCGTTGTCATTGCTGTTGTTTACAGCTACAGCTTCTTATGCTGACAGGACAAAAGAAACCCCACAGGCTCTTCTTTCTGTCCTGCAGCCCTTTATTTCCGCCATGATGGACTGTGAGTGCCCTCTACTGGCGATTTCTCTCATAACCTGATATTTTTACCTCCAGTTTGTTTTGTTTTGGTTGTTTCATGGATTTGTTTGTTTTTTGGTTGACATTTGACATGTACGGATAAAAACAAGTGCGGATTTACGAAGCTTTTAAAGCACATTTACATGACGTGTGAATGCGTGTATGTGTTCATTAAATAGTGACATCATAGGTCAGCTCCAGCGTCTAATGGAAGAGGAATGGCTGTGACTGATCAGTGCTGGAGGACTTGGCAAACATTCAGGCCTGCACGGTGTAGATGATCCTCATGCTGCCAGCTTTTCACTTAGAGAGCTGAGTAATTGGGTGATGGAGATAAACGAGGGAGCGTGGTGGGGTTGTGGGTGGAAGGAATGGGGAAAAGGTCTCGCCCTGTCACGATCCAGGGCGACTCTGGGACAAGAGAGTTTTAAACACATGACGCAAAAAATAAACTGTGTATACAGTCCACATGCAGCCAATGCGGGTGGTCAAGCACAGCGAGGCATGTGAACGGAGGCTCTGGTATTTTGCAGATCATCGTAAATCATTTACATTAATTTTAGATATTAGAAGCTATCTTTAGACAGTCAACCACCCAGAAACCTCCAGCAGGCCCAAGTTCACAGTCCTGATTACTGAAACTGCATAATCTACATTTCTAATTCTTTCTAATTCTGCCATAAATCTTTTACATTTCCATGTTGTTGGAATTTAAGTGCTCTTAATTAACCTTTAAAGAGCCACATGGATGAGCCTTGTAGCAGTTTTCACAACACTGTCTGCTCCAATGTCATTAAAAAAAGATACCAGATTCAATAAAATAATGAATTAGTAAAATAAAAATCATTGAAATATTGTGTAGCTGCAGGGTTACTGACACTGATGCTGTAAAAGCTGATGTAAATAAAGCAGTACTTAGAAAGGTAGTAGTGCTGTTTGAGGTTGATTAAAATCGACATAAACATTGTATTTTATCTGTTAATTTTGTTTTGTGTATTAAATACTAAGTAGTTACTGAGTTAGTGGACTGTAAATAAAGTATTACATATATTATTTTTAACATTATATATAATAATAATAATAATAATAATAATAATAAAAACAAGGATTATTATTATTATATATTAAAAAAAATATTGAGTATTTCTTTCTTTTTTCTTTCTGTCATATCTTAATTTATTTATGTATATTTTGCATGTTTTTATTTGTGGATATTAAGATTTGCTAATATATTTTTTAATCCCACTTTTTTGTGGGGGGTGCAGGGAACATGTTAGTCCGACATTTTCTCCCAAATCCACTACAGTCTCACTTCTGGCCAAATATTTGTTCCTCACATGTCCACGTGTGACATGGAACAGACCATCGTGTAGGAAAATCCTTCAGCGTTCCTGTACATCTCTGGATTGAAGCTAATCAGACTTTCTACTACGCCTGTGTAATTAATGGCCATTTCTACATTCTGTGGAGTTTTCACATACCTGCTCATTATACACTCTACAGCCTGTCGACCCACATCGTCTTTATAAGTATATTATTACTCATTATTCGAATCAACACTTCAGTGAAAATTCTTCCAAAAGCACAATAGCAGCCTGTGAAAGTGGAAAAAAAAATCAGCCCAAATTATGGATCAATGTTGCAGAGCAAAACCAAATAAACAATTTAGTAAACTGCAGTAGATGCTGTTTAACAGATACCATCTGTTTGTCCTGAAGGAATCATTCGGACTCGGAAAATTAGGGAATGGAATGGATTTCTTCAAGTGCGTCAGAAGCTCTGCTATTCCGGGCCACCCTCATGCACAAAGCCTTTGTGCTCAGATACTGAAAATCTCTTTTCACCCAAAAGCTTAGATTCATGTCAGGGCTAAACTAAGGGCTTAAAAAGAAATCTTGTGTAATAAAAAGAGAGGAAATAAACATTCAAACGCTTCAGTTTTTACTATTTTGTTTATTTCCAGTGTATAAAAAGACATTGGCTTTGATTGGGAAGACTTTACACAATCACTGTGAGGGTGAAAGAACGTTCTAAACTTTTCTGGGACATTATAAAAGGAAAAAAAACCTATCTCAAAAAAGCTATAGAGCCATAGCAAAGGTCTTGAACAGTCCTGTCAGTATAACAGATTAATGATAATGAAGGTAAGATGAAGGTAGCAATCATTGGATAAGAGTCACAGGAACAACAGTTACACAGAGAACAATACACTCTTCTGCTAGAAAAGAAGCACAGAGATAAGATGAGCATCTAGAATCATTTAGACAACTCTTTTGGAACAAAATTCTCCAATCAGATGAACTCTTTTGTAATAAATATTTGAAATCTCATCTGGAGAAGGAAGGTTGCTTGATGATCCCAAACAAACAGTGAAGCACGGTGGTGGAAGCATCACGTTAGATAAGATTAGATACTGTACCATATTGTCATTGCATTGTATTCATTTAAATACAATTTTCTTTAAGAAGTGCATCGATTGAAATGTAAATGAAGCGATGTAGCAGGACATATTATAGGAGAGGGAAAGGAAACTGGATCCAAAGAGAAGATGGACATTTCAATAAAATAAATGATTCCAAATATACAGCAACAATAAGTCAAGAAGGTCGTACATGGTCTCTTCATTCTCCTGCCTTGAATCACAGAGGATTTAAAAATGTTGTGGTATCTCACGGTGGCTTAGTGGTTAGCACGTTCGCCTCACACCTCCAGGGTTGGGGGTTCGATTCCCGCCTCCGCCTTGAGTGTGTGGAGTTTGCATGTTCTCCCCGTGCCTCGGGGGTTTCTCCGGGTACTCCGGTTTCCTCCCCCGGTCCAAAGACATGCATGGTAGGTTGATTGGCATCTCTGGAAAATTGTCCGTAGTGTGTGATAGCGTGAGTGAATGAGAGTGTGTGCGTGCCCTGTGATGGGTTGGCACTCCGTCCAGGGTGTATCCTGCCTTGATGCCCGATGACGCCGGAGATAGGCACAGGCTCCCCATGACCCGAGGTAATTCAGATAAGTGGTAGAAGATGAATGAATGAATGAATGGTATCCATTTAACAAATCAATCTAGTTTTGTTTGTTTAATAAATCTGTTTCTTATGAATACATACTTTTTTGTTCATCTTTATAAGCACAAAGTCAAAAAAACTGCAGGTGTGTCAGTCTTTAGTGGATATTTATTATAAAATTGGATACAAATTACAAAAAAACTATAATTTTCTTTTAATTCACACTTCATTTTTTTTTTTTTTTTTTTGCTCTTCTTTCCAAGTTCAAAAAGCACAAATAGAGATTTCAAAAATCACAAGTAAAGATTTCAAAAAACACAAAAAGATTTATCCAGATTAGGAGCAGAATAAAAGTCTCCATTGGTTCACTTGTTCTTAACCGACAGCTTTTCTCAAGCCAATCAATAAGATGAAGGTGCATAACGTCATTGGCACCATATATTTTTATCTTTGAAATTTAATTGATGCTCTTAATGATTATTATATGTGTGTTTTTTGTGGTCCATCAAGCCAAACCTCCTGTTAATAGTGTGACATTATACCAT
>NC_083468.1:2566764-2581764 GCF_030014155.1 Tachysurus vachellii | reverse complement strand
TTGTACCTGATGTAATCATAAAGACACACCAGGGACACTTTAACTCCCAATCTGTTCACGCTGAACTCATTTTTGAGTCTGCTTCATCTCATGGTCTCGTCTCATGACATTTTTCCTCGCCGTCGTCACACTCAGACACATATACTGTATATCAACTTACATGAAATTGATGATCATTAGCATCTGCTTGGTGTAAATAATTAATCATACACATGACTCTGATCCTAAATCCTGAACTTTGTGTAAGAGTGTTAAATGCCAAAGAATTACACCATATACTGATTTAATTTACATTTGTTATGCCTAGTGATGGGGGTCACGGTGGCTTAGTGGTTAGCACGTTCGCCTCACACCTCCAGGGTTGGGGGTTCGATTCCCGCCTCCACCTTGTGTGTGTGGAGTTTGCATGTTCTCCCCGTGCCTCGGGGGTTTCCTCCGGGTACTCCGGTTTCCTCCCCCAGTCCAAAGACATGCATGGTAGGTTGATTGGCATCTCTGGAAAATTGTCCGTAGTGTGTGATTGTGTGAGTGAATGAGTGTGTGTGTGCCCTGCGATGGGTTGGCATGCCGTCCAGGGTGTATCCTGCCTTGATGCCCGATGACGCCTGAGATACGCACAGGCTCCCCGTGACCTGAGGTAGTTCAGATAAGCGGTAGAAGATGAATGAATGCCTAGTGATGTTTTCTTACCGAATCTGTTGTTAGAAGAATTGTGTTTTTTTGCTTTCAAGTCTCTGTGTTCTTTTTTTTACAGGCTCCTCAGCTGTGCTGGCTCATGCGTGAGTCTGTATGAAGCCAAGAAGAAAAGTGCCAGAGGTCAAAAAAATGACTGTTCCTTCAAAGAGCTTTCTCCAGAGCTTTGTCTTTGTCCTTCTCATCTTGTTGTAGTAGTTTCTAATCTGATTGTTGAATGCACTACTTACTAATGTTATCAGTTACTGGTCAGTGGTGGCTCAAGCAGTTAAACCTCTGGGTTGTTAAACAGAGGATTGAGGTTTTGCACTGCAGATCTTCCATTGTTGGGCCCTTGAGCAAGGCCCTTAACCCTCTCTGCTCCAGTGGTGCTGTATCACAGCTGACTCTGCTCTCTGACCCCAACCTCCATAGTGGGGATAAGTGAAGAAAGAATTTCACTGTGCTGTAAAATAACAAAACGATAAAGTTTTTTTTTTACTTCTATCACTCCTTTCTATCTTTTTTGTGTTTCTTTTGTTCCTGTAGTATTGAATAGATTTGCTACTGTAAGGATTGCTCTTTTTTTTTTTTTTTTTTTTTTTTAGTTAGATGCTTTACTTTCTCGTGCAGATTGCTTTGTGTTTGATATTTTGGCCCCCTCCTGAAGTAAGTGTTTATTATTATTATTATTATTATTATTATTATTATTATTATTATTATTATTATTATTATTATTATTATTGTGACAATGTTAATGATTTATCATTATTATTATAGACATAATTGTAAAAACATAATTGTTTGTAAAAAATTGTAATTGTAAAAAATAAACCATTAAAATATATTATTATATTATTTATATTATAAATATATATTGTACTGTATATATAATAAACCTGGACAGAACTGATTTTATCTTGTTCCAGGATACATCTACATGCTTTAAAAACAGACCTGTGTCTTCTTTAATAACTCTGAAACCACAGAAGCATGCAAGCTTTCAGCACCCTACGTCTAAAGGAGCTATAAATACACGTTTTCATCATGTGTGATAGTCAACCAGTCACCTGTGACAAAAATCCCCTGTGCATGACCTCTGAGAATAAACCACACTGTGTGCTTTCAGCAGAATATGAAAGGTTGTGTGGGACAGGCCCTCTTCTTTCTGCAGAGCAGCATGACCTACTGTCATATGAATTTATTTATATATCTGAGACATAGGATTAAAAAAAAAGAAAAAAAGAAAGAAAAAAGAAAGAAAGAAAGAAAGAAAGAAAGAAAGAAAGAAAGAAAAAAAAACATATCCGGTTCTGTTAATAAAGTCATGAAAGCAGGTTGAATTTTCCCTTGTGTTAAGGAAGTAAACATTTTGTGACATAATCGTAATTATATAGTTCAGTAATTATAATAATTATATTCATCGTCTGGAATAAGCCCTATGTTGAGGTTGAACTTTATGCAATCGTTCGTTGTGCAATACTGTATTTTTAGGACACCAAAAAAAAAAAAAAAAAAAAAAAAAACTAAAGAAAGATGTCTCTTTGGTGTGAAGCTCTTTACACTTACAATGTTTTTTTAATATACATATTTCATGCAAAATGCATTAAACCTTTAAAAAATAAAGAAAGAAAAAGAACTAAAATTTTATACCGTTTTGTTATGTTTTGATAGGAAAAATAATCCTGGTGATGTGGACAATGGTGTCGCTCCTTTTTCTAACACCCATCTTCACTCGTCAGCATTGTCCTTCCTCTTTTTTCTTCTTTAGAGAAGTATTTTTTTTCCTCCACAGGTTTTTCCTGTTGTGTGCTCGAATACATTGGCAAGGATCAAATGTAATGAAGTCCAACAGAAATTTTGCTTTGTACCAAAATTTTACACGGGAACTCAATATGTAAAAATAAAATAAACTAAAAAAGCAATAATATATTAACCCTTTAATCCGGCACTTTACGGATGACACCTTCATCTTCAAGAATTTTATTGTAAATAATTTCCATAACTAAATAGCTGCTGATGTAAAAGTTGTGTATGTGTGTAGGATTGGATGGATTTCGTTTTGTCTGCATCTCAGTGGTCCCCTTTCTAACCTAACATTTTTTTGAATATATTTTGCTAAATGTATTATTTGGTAATTCTCAAAAAAAAATAGATATGATTTCATTTCTGAGACCAATACAACTTATCAGAAGTATTAAAAGTGTTGAAATTATTTGCTCAAGTAAATGATAGATAAATTTTGCGGTAAGACTTGAACTATAGCCTCGAAGAACAGCCTTAAATTGATCTCAATCAGGTATGACGTCAGTCATATAAGGTCAGTAGTATTAAGTGAAATAAAAACAAAACAAAAAAACAAAATATATATTTTGCTAATTCTATGCAACATTAGGCATCACTGTTTTGCTCATTTGAACGTCAGTCTATCTATTGATTCGGTCTGATATCCACAATATATCAGGAATAAATCACTGTGTGTGTCGAGGGAGTTGAATAAAAGTGACGAAGCTGTTTATTTGCGAGAGTTTTATTCCTCTTCTAACACAATTTTAAATATTATGCTGCATGTTTTTTGTCTGTTTATATTTGCACCCAGACCGGACTCATATTGGAATGAGGACGGATCCATAATTTTACATGTTCACTTCACATTTAGAAACCCTCAGGTTTTTTGCAGCACTTTAGCATTGGGGAAGAAAAATGTTCTTCAATTGCATCATAAAGATCATATGACTTTGTTACAAAGATCTGGAAAAAGTACAAGACAAGTTCTTCTTTAAAGTTAAAGCTCGAGCTGCAGGAATCCTGTAATCATACATACACATTGTATGTAGAAAAAGTTTGTGCACTATACAACCATTACTGACAGAATTAATGCAGCGTGTGTGTTTTATTTTTCTTACACCACATATATATATATATTATTTTTTTTTTTTTTGTTTTGTTTGTTTTTGTTTTTTTTTGTTTTTTTTTGTTTTGTTTTGTAGGTTTTGACCCAGAGTGGTGCAAAAATACAAAAAACATCCAGTGAACACTAGTAGTTGAACAGAGAAGTGTTATAAGAACAGACAAACTGGGTTCAGTTTAAGTCATATAATCACTCTTTAGCTGAAAAGCATTTCAGAACACACAACAGACGTAGAGCTACAACATGACAGGCTTCTCAAGAAAAAAACAAATAAACTGACATTATATTAGAAGCAAACTCACTCAAACTGGACAGATGAAAAGTGGAAAAATGAACTGATAATCTCAGTATCAGCTCAGTCACTACACCTGACTGAAAGTAAACTGGGTCCTGCCCAGTATCATATGAACCTGCTCAATATGATTATGAACTGGAGCGATGTCGCTGAAGTGAGGAACTGTTAGAACCTGAATTTATACAAACAAATAAAAATCCAAGAAAGAAAGAAAGAAAGAAAGAAAGAAAGAAAGAAAGAAGAAAGAAAGAAAGAAAGAAACCAACCAAGCAATCTTCCATCCATTCTATCTATCTATAGATAGATAGATAGATAGATAGATAGATAGATAGATAGATAGATAGATAGATAGAGTTAGATAGATAGATAGATAGATAGATAGATAGATAGATAGATAGATAGATAGATAGAGAGTTAGATAGATAGATAGATAGATAGATAGATAGATAGATAGATAGATAGATAGATAGATAGATAGATAGATAGATAGACAGAGAGTTAAATAGATAGATAGATAGATAGATAGATAGATAGATAGATAGATAGATAGATAGATAGATAGATAGATAGTGAAAGCCCCAGTGCCTCCGTCCTCCACCACATGGCTCATGTGACCTGTTATAGATGCACGGCCACTCCCGGTCTTCACCATACTAAATTGGGTATCAGGGTTTTTTGGAGCAGGTTTCGAATGAACTGATACTGATTTGAGGAAATGTGTCAGTGGCTCTGGTCAGTAAGGAGGTGTGGTCAGGTGTTTGTGGGCAGCCCCCTCACACACTCTACACCTGCGGCACCACACACACAGTTCTCCAGCATTCTTACAGTTCCCCTCTCTTAACACTTACTCAAACACACACGCACACACACACACACACACACACACACACACACACACACAATCTCCCCAGGGACCCTGAAGATCCCCACACTCATTGCACAATTCACACATTTGTTTTCCCAGAGGACTCCAGGCCCAGTTCCTGATGTGACCCTCTGATTTTATAAAGAATCTAAAATCACAAACACACACACACACACACACATATATATATATATATATATATATATATATATATATATATATATATATATATATATATATGTGTGTGTGTGTGTGTGTGTGTGTGTGTGTGTGTGTGTTTGTAATTTTAGAACAAAAGAAACCTATAATATATATATATATATATATATATATATATATATATATATATATATATATATATATATATATATATATATATATATATAAATATATTATAGGTTTCTTTTGAAAACTGAATTATATAATTGTTTTATACAGAAAATTAAGTCAGGTCATGTCAAATTAAATAAATAAATAAAGAATAAATAAAGAACTGTATAGAAAAGCTTAAATTCTGCCTGTGATTGGGACCAAAACTTTCCATTTATTAGAAATGTCTGTTAAATTTCTAGACCCGATAAGTCCACACATCTGGTCTAGAAATTTACAAAACAATTTATCTAAAAAATAAAGGTTCAGTGGGGTTCTGTGTAGAACCCTGGGGTTCTTTACTTAGCACCACATTTACTTAGAACCCTTTACTTTACCCTTTATAGTGATAACAAAGAGCCTTTTTGGCACCAGGAGATCTTTGGACCATTTTAGACCATTTGCATGCTTTGGAGAAAACAGCAGAACCCAGAGGAACCCACATGCACTTGAGAAGAAGACAGAGAAACTCCTTGTTTACAATAACCTGAGCTCAGGATCAGACTGGAGCTGTGAGGCAGCAACATGTGACATCATACGTTTTACAGGAGTTCTTAAACCATGTATTCCTTGACATTTATTTATTTATTTATTTATTATTACTATTTGTTTTTTACTTCTTTTTTTTTTTTTTTTTTGAGACAGCAATTAAAAAGTCCTAAAATTTCATATTATGTGCTTATTTTTAATCCATTTCATTCGATGTATACTGCATCTGTCATATAGGATGTGTTATGATCAAGTGTTGCTATTCCCACCCTGAAGTCCCTTTTTAACGACAGCAGTTTGCCAATGAGTTAATTTTTTTTAGTTCCCGTTATTACTTTCAAAATATCAGCTTTTTTGAAGGTATTAAGACAAAATACAGTATATATATTGCTTGCTTCTGAGAAAATGTGACCTCCACCCTTCCCCATGGCAGAATATTCAACTTTACCTCTGACTGTGACAAAGTGCAGACATTGTAGAATCGGAAAATAAAAACCTTTATTTAAAGAAGGAACGACAATTAGATATATTTCTTTGTTAACTGACAACACTTGTGTGTTTTTTATCTAATACAGATACTGAAAGCAACTTTTTACAGTTTCAAAATGTTTTGGATTTCACTAAAATTTCACTTTTGTATTGGAGTCATTCCTCTTTACTGCGTGTTTTGTGGTTCTTTTTTTCATCTTTGAGAAATCTACAATAAATCTTCTACAAAAATATGTTCAGAAATGTGACATACTGGAAGAGAAGCTTTCCTGACTTACTAAAATAGCACATTTTCCTGTAAGTGAGGACATCTTATTGAGCGCACAGAGTGTACACTATACTAAAATGTGCTAAAAGGTTAAAAAGGCTAAAAGAATGTGCACCCCTGACCATCACGTGACAGCTTTATGTCCTTGTTAAATGTCTCATTGCACATTTATTTTCCTCTCTGTGCTTTTTCAAATCAGGACATTTGTGTTTATTCACCTACAAGAGCCTTCAGGGGATCAGACACTGACCTTGGGATGTTGAGGAGACTCCAGTTTCCAGGTCAAAGGTGTCGAGTCAGTGGGGTTGAGTCAGAGTCTGAACACTCAAGTTCTGGCACTCAATCAAACCTGATCCTCCACAACATGAATACATGGAGCTCACGTTACTTTTTGCACAGGGTCCTTGTCGTGCTGGAACAGTGCTTAAGAATCTTAGGGAAGACCAGTGAAGGGAAAGTGTGATGCTATAGTGTATAAAGACATTATATTATTTCAACATTATAGAAGATCAACACTGTGATTGGGTTGTGATATGATGGTTATGGGGTGCACATACTTTTGCTCATACAGTATATATTTGCTGCAAGCACTTCGATTAAAATGTAAACTGTATGAGATTCTGTTAAACTTCATTTTTCCAAGAACATCCAGTGAGATTTTTAGATCCTCTTTAGATTTTATGGTTAGAAATAATTTGAAAGCAGATCCTCTTTTCGGTTACTGCAGCTACACACGTTTCAAGGAAAAGACAATGAGTGGTCAGACAGCGCGCATCAACCAGCTGTGGTGACTGTGATGAAATCCGAGGCGGGGATTCACGTCTACTTAATTCTGGCGAATTTTTTTGCTGATGCAGCAGAAGAGCTTTGCAGAGTTCTCACTGAAACACTAGCATCAGCATTGTGCTGCGATGCTAACGATGCACACCGCAAAAACCAAACGAAGGAAAGCACAGGACAAATAGATGATTTATTTCTCCAGATGTGTTTGATTTTTCGTGACTAATAAGAGGAGTAAGCACTAACAGATCCTCCGTTGACATTTTGTGAATAGCCTCGGTTGACGTAGCCACGTGTCGGTTTTGCTGAATCGGTTTCGGATGGTAAACAATGCAACGGTTTGCAAGAAATACCTCACGTGCTTTCAATCCCACAATCCTCAGTTCTCTTCTTCTTCTCCTTCTTTCAGACTTTTTAGTATTCATTTGCAAAACTAAATGTCTATGGGTACAAATGTGTGTGTGTGTAATATATCTTGAAAGTTGTAGAATGTAGAATAAAAAATATGTTTCAAAAGTATTGGAAGATTCCATTCAAGCCAGTGCTGATTTTTTTTATTTTTTTTTTAAAAGAACCTTCTGGAAAATCTCCCCATTTTCAATACACTCTTGTCAACTTGAGGGAATCTTCAACACTGTCCTATGGGTCATTCTGTCACCCCTTGATAGGGTGGGGAATTGATGTCAACATGAGGAGCAGAATTTTCCCAAGGGTTGTGATCTGATGTGATTTTATTTACCAGTTCAGAAAAAATCTCATGTTCTTGTGTCAATTCTTTGCAGCTTCATGTTCCATCTAAAACACCAGCTGAAATGTTATTAGTGCCCTAATAGTATATTATTAGTTCCATAGTTAAATGTTAACCCAGTGCATTGTGGGATTTTAGGGCTACATTTATTTTTTACCGTTATACCATTCATTCATTCATTCATCTTCTACCGCTTATCCGAACTACCTCGGGTAACGGGGAGCCTGTGCCTATCTCAGGCGTCATCAGGCATCAAGGTAGGATACACCCTGGACGGAGTGCCAACCCATCACAGGGCACACACACACACTCTCATTCACTCACGCAATCACACACTACGGACAATTTTCCAGAGATGCCAATCAACCTACCATGCATGTCTTTGGACCTGGGTAGGAAACCGGAGTACCCGGAGGAAACCCCCGAGGCACGGGGAGAACATGCAAACTCCACACACACAAGGCGGAGGCGGGAATCGAACCCCCAACCCTGGAGGTGTGAGGCGAACGTGCTAACCACTAAGCCACCGTGCCCCCCACCGTTATACTATACGGTTTTAAATTGTATCTAATGTGCTATGATAATATAACTATGATATGATTTATAATTTAAGAGCAGATTTAACATCAATTGGTCAGGATAACTGCACCAGAGGGAAGACGCAGAACCCAGGAGACACCACATCTGACCACTTTACTGACTCACAGATTTTAAAATGTCTTCACAAACTCACATCAAGCCGGCATTACACAAATCAAGTCTTCCTTTTTTTAAATACACACTATATTGTGGACATATGAGTGAAAATGCGAGCCAAAACCTTTAGAGAGATCCACACATAGCTAAACCTTTAGCTAGCTAAATGGTTAGCTAGCTAGACCTACAGACTTTGAGCTACTGAATGAAAGCTTCGTATTAAATCACTTCAAAGTTCAGGAGTGATTTTGTGTTTTGTAGATTGCTCAATATCTAGCTAGAATTGTGTATAACTTAGCAAACATGCTAGCAAACAAGCAGGAAGCAGCAGCCACAACAGCACTTGGCTAAGCTAGCGAGACAGCTAATGTTATCTTTCTGTAGTGTATAGTGTGCATAATGGAGGTTTAATTCACAATAGCTCAGTTAGCATAATAGAAAACAGAGTGATTTTTAGATTAGCTGTGTAGACATTTGAAAAATATTTATATATAATTTAACAGTAACGGGCTATGGTTGTAATATAATAGACTACAAGGATGGAGAATTAGGCGGAGCTTGTGTCCGATTGTAGCTGATGATCAAATGTAAAGTAATAAATTCTAAAGGTAAAATTTTTAAGTGTGATTTCAGTGTTTAAAATGGCGTATGTGGCTAGTGAGTGAACGTAAAACCCCTTCTGTTCAATTTCAGAGAAGTTCAACAAAGGACTATAAAAATATTTGCCCCTGCATAACTGTCTGTTAAAATAACCTCTGGCCTGGTCATCAGAGCTGCACGAAGGATGTAAGAGGAACAGATTGTAAGTGTGTGTGTGTGTTTGTGTGTGTGTGTGTGCCTGTGTGTGTGCCTGTGTGTGTGTATGGAATTTATAAGCATATTTAATATCCAGAGAAGTGAATGACAAATAATGTTGTACTGTGCATTATGCCACATTTCCTAATTTAAAGTTGATAGTATAGTATAAGTGTAGTATAGCATAGTACAGTACAGTGCAGTGCAGTGTAGTAGTGTAGCATAGTATAGTGTAGTGTAATATAATATCCATCATCATGGGTTTTCCTGGCTTGCTGCCTTGGCCAGTGTCGTGTCACAAGAGCAGAGAGAAAGTGAAATGGGGATCTACAGTGTGTCATCATCAGGGATCACATTCTCTATCCAGGGAGTCTCCTTCTCTTCCTTCTTTCACTCTTATCTCTGTCCCAGGGAAGCCAGAGACTCTGTTTCTTCTCTTTTGAGTCACTGAGTCACTCTCAATGAATTATTATTTATATCTGTTTGTATTTCAGTGTGTTTTCATCCTGCTGAACACACACGCACACACACACACACACACACCTAGGGCTCGTTTAGCCGAGTCAATCCAGCCACAAGCATGTGTTTGGGAAGCGTGAGGGAAGCGGAGAATTGGAATGAAATCGATGGGGAGAACATGTAAGGAACCTGTGGGGGAAGTTACATTCTACAGCGTTATCAGGATTATTAATAATACTAGAACATCTTTATAGAGTTCATTCAGCACTTTAGAGTTATATTTAATGCATTTTCTCACTTTACAGCTGACATATTAGAAACTCTTCAATAAACTCTAGAAATATATATTTTTTTATCATATGCACAAAATGGTAAAATATATTGTTGCATAAATATTTCTACAATGTTTATTCTTAATCTAATGCAAGAGAGATTGATTGATTGATTGATTGATTGATTGATTGATTGATTGATTGATTGTCAGTGTTAGTAGCAGTTTTGTTTTTGGTGTTTTTCTACACCTTTTTTTTTTTTTAAATAATTCGCTGAATGCATAATGATTAAAAAACTTTTATTTCAAAAGCTACAATACAAAAAGCTGAAGATAGTAAAACCTATCTACTAATAAGGTCAAGAAAATGCCACAAAAAGCACCCAAAATACATTTTATAAAGAAAATATTTTTCCCTGAGATGATGTTCTTAATGGGATTTCTTGAGCAAGCATTATGCTACATAGAGATTTAATAATTCTCTGATAATTCTTTCAAGTGTTTTTTTTTCCAGCCATTTCTGGATCTGAGCTGGATTTGGATTCAGCTTTGCATTCAGGCGATAATGGGAAGGTTGTCTCTGTAGCATGGGGGTCTCGGAGGAACAGAATAGTTGCAAATATCCTGATAAATGCGAGCCATCTGATCTCCGGGAAGCTCGTCTGAGATCTCCAGGTTGCTACTGTACTGAGCTCGGTGAGCTGTCACTGTGTCCAGCAGCTGCTGACATTTCACAGACGTGATCTGTTCACAAAAACAACAACAACAACAAGGAGCTTTAGGATCTTGGGATATTTACACAATCAAATATGAATCCTTTATATATTTGGGTTCAGGGCTATAATTTTAAAGAAGCACTGAATAATATTGAGAAAAGTAACGTTAATGATGTAAAAGGATGTAATTCCACCAGAGGAGTGGAAATGTACTTATGGGACTTTTTAATCAGTGTAAAGAAACGTCTGATGTTGTGTCTGTGAGTCTGATCTAAAGTGAGTCAGGACTCTGTTGTTCTTTCAGTGTGTTTTAGACGTGTGTTTTTCCCTCTGTTGATGATCTTACACTGAATTTTAGTGTTGAAGATAAATCTGAGCTGCTTTTTAGATGAACAAACACTCGGAGCATCTCAGAGAACAGAAATGGGTTCGATATCAACATTTACTCTGAGGATACAAACATCTGTGTGGAAAAAAATGGAACTTTTCCATATATATACACATCACCTCTAGTACTGTAGAGAAAAACAGAAATAGAAACTAAGAAGTAAGTTGCAAAACAATCAATGACCCAGAATTTCCCTGCATCAGCACGTCCTGGAGGCTTTTAAACCTTTTATACCAGTGTAATTTTATGCTAAAGGACTTTTACTTATTGAAGGATGACATACTTTTTTTTTTTATCCATTTGTGGCTACATTTGATGCTGGATAAAGTTGCACTGTATTAATAATATGGCACCTTTATTTAGGTTTCATGTCAGATCAACTTATATACTGTTACCATAGAAACGATAACGTATTAAAACAAGCGCGTTCATATAAGAGCTGCACGAAGCGACGTATCCTTCCTGACCAATCAGACGAGACGAGAGTTGAACACGGTGTGATATAAAAACCTTCACGATTTTAAACATGTAAAGAATATTTTTGTATCTATTACGGAACCATACGAATAAATGAATCTATACCATTAATGAGTTTGTAAGCTTGTCACAAGTTCTCAGGTTTCTGACTATGATTTTTAGATATTTACCTGCACAATGATTAGCTTGTTCTTCGCAGTGCTGAAGTCGGCAAACTCTTCTCCAAAACAGAGCGAAACCGTGGTGTCCGGAGCCGGGTACTGATTATCCTGATACATCTGCAGTGCTGAAGGACACACAGCCTCGATTAAACACACACACACACACTGAGGAAACTTGTCTGAAATGAACCGTGTTCTCACCATGCAAAAACCTGTTGCTGTCAAAGATCTTGACTACGGCGTCTCTCTCCAGTTTGCTGACACCAGAGCCGTACTGGGAGTCCTGGCCACTCCAGAACACTCGGCTCTGACACAGGCGTTTGATGAAGATGCCCTCACGGTTGGCGCGCAGCAGAACGCCGCGCTCCAGGTGCCCGAACAGCTTGCGGGTGACATAACGCTGGCGCTCGTTCTCGATGAGTTCCACGGACGGGAAGCGTACGGTCTGCAGGCTGTCAGAGCCGTACAGCAGCGCGGGAGGCTGGCAGGGTGAGATCCGACAGCCATCGCTGTGATTGGTCACCGTGTGGCCCATGGGCTTTCCTCCATAATAGAAACAGATCATCATCTGTGCAAAACCTGGACACATGCACAGGGAGAGAGAGAAGATATTTTATTATCAATGCAAAACTTTAATAGGGTTCTTCAATGAGTCTGTGTTTGTTTCTATTAGTTACAACAACGGAACCTTGAGACCCTTCGTATTGTTCTAACACCATGAAAGCCCTTGAAGAACCTGTTTTTTACAAGACATCCTTAAAAAGAACGGTTCTTAAATAGTTCGTTGTATTTAGGGTGGTTGGTTCTATGAAGAACATTAACATCCACGGAACAGTTACACAAAAGGTTCTTTGCAGTGGAAAAAAGGTTCTTCAGGCTAAAAAAAATATTCTTCATGGCAGTAAGAAAAAAAGGAGTTCTTGTAAGAATCATTTACTGAAAGGTTTTTTGGGGAACTAAAAATAGTTTTTCTATAGAAAGCCTTTTTGGTTCTTCCTGGAACCTTTATTTTGTATACAGTGGAGTTTCATTTTAAAAATCATCACAGAGGGAGAAACTTTTCTCTCTTTTAAAAATAAAACCCAGTCGAACTAAAATTGTTCTGTGAAACGTTGTCAACATTGCTCCAATGTTCCTACAACATTTTTTAATTCTGCACTCAGACCACAGGCTCTTCTTGGGTTCTTCAGATGGTAAACAGTCCGAGTTTTCTAATGTTCTAACACTGAAGCTTTTCAGAATGAGAAATAATTTTTAAGACCCTTGTAGAATCGTGTTTTATAGCGTACCTCAATCAAGAAACAGTAACCTGTAAGGTTCGACTAAATAACTGAGAACTTCATGAGAAACACTTCAAACCTGCTGTCCTTTAAATTTTACTCACGTGATAATGATAAAATTTTTCCGCTTTTCCTGTGTGTCAAACTTTACCACAGAGGGGTTTACAAAAAGACTCCAAGCTCCAAGCATAAAACTTTTGAACCTTTAATCTGTTAAAGCCTGTTTTCATTCATGGATCATTTCCAAAACATGGTTTTATTTTATTTATTTTTTATTCTACCATAAAATAAGGATTTGTTTCTTTTCTAAAGAACCTTTTGATGGATGCATCTTTAAACAAACTTGATGGTACATACAATAATATTAATATTAATATTAATATTAATGTTAATAATAATACTACTACTGCTAATAATAATAATAATAATAATAATAATAATAATAATAATAATAATAATAAATACCACTATACATACATATTTTTATTTTGAATTTTTTTTTAGAATTAAAAAAAATTATTTCTATTTTTAAAATAGAAATTAATTTTTTTTTATTCTAAAAAAATTCAAAATAAAAATATGTATGTATAGTGGTATTTTGTGTGTTTTGGTTTGTTTTGTGTGTTATGTGTGTTTTATTTCTCAAATTTAATAATTTCTGAGAATATAGTAAGATAATTTGGGAAGAAAATCTCATAAATATTAAAAAAGTATAATCAGACTTCGAGGAAATAAACGCAAATGTGTGTGTGTGTGTGTGTGTGTGTGTGTGTGTGTGTGTGTGTGTGTGTGTGTGTGTGTGTGTGAGATAAGATTGTAGTGTGTTGATCTTTTTCTTTTTCTTTTTACAGGACAGACAGAGAGAAAGCAGAACTACGTACCAGCGTTAAATGAGTTTATAGGTGATGCTTCCAGATGAATCGGAAGACCTGAGAGAGAGAAAATAAACGTTATTATCCTTTTTAAAATGCAACGAGTGCAAAAGTCACAACCAAGCTGACCCTTAACACGGATTGTGAATCGTTCGTCTAAACGCGGCCCAGCAGAGTTAATACTCATGGGATCCTGAATGCAAAGTCAGCAGCTTTATTAGGAAATTAGGAAATCTGTCGTCCTCAGCATGCAAAATTGAAAATAAGCACAAATGCTTCTTCAGCTCACATGTGCTGCAGCGAACATACAGCACACGTCAGTTTCACACAGTCAGTTTATTTCAGAACATAAAAAAGTGGAGAAAACACGGCTATTATACTACAGCACATGCATAGAAAATAAATTACTAAAAAAAAGCAAAGAACTCTGTGATTAAGAGGTGACGATACTTTCTTTTTTTCACTTCACACAGAATGGATGTGTGTTTGGTGCCGTACCGTTAGGAGAACTGTGCTGCCAGACCTCCTGAGGCGACTGAACGTTGCAGTCCTCCTCCAGAGGAGAATGGCTTCTCTTGATAATGCCTGTGTATTCGTCATTAGATGCCTGCACAGATTAAAATAAGTAGCATTGCAGATCATTTCAGTGTCACTTTCAGTAAGATTGTAGCCCGGTGATGTGGGTTAATGAAATGAATAACACACCTGGAGGTGTGCTGTTTCAGGAAAATAATCAACAATAGCACAGATGGTTAGCTAAAGATGAAGATCTCTTGTTAATACACTAGAGGTGATTATTGTTCTACAACACCACATCCTGAAATGTTTATTTCCTTTTGAAGGACAGCAATTTGCCAACAATTACATTTTTTAATGGATTGGTTTAGGTTTTTTGGATTTTGAGATATAAAACAATAAAATAGAGAAAATATATAAAAAAATATAAAATAAATAGAATGAATGTGATAAGTCTTGTGATTCTGTTTTTTTTTTGTCTGT
>NC_083468.1:2534264-2564264 GCF_030014155.1 Tachysurus vachellii | reverse complement strand
AATCTGATGTGCCTACTTTGAAGATGGAAGCATCCACCTCTTGGTTATAGTCCTGTTTCCCGGCGTGTTTCCATGGGATGCGAAACATGGTGTGAGCTTCATCTTCCCACAACAAACCTGAATAAATATTACTGTTAATCTGCTCTATGAGCCACTGCTTCAGTCTCCGTCCTCCTGGATTCATCTTGCACTCAGTCTGTCAATCAAGATACAACACAACACAATACACACATGATTCAGCAGCATTAGATTTAAACCCACATGCATGCGTAGTGACGTCTCTTACAGACACTTTACCTTTTATTTATTCACCCCTGTGAACTGCTGAAGAAAGAAAAGTCAGAAGGAAAAGTAAGAAGTTTCACTCGCTGTTTAGAAGATAATATCCCAAAGCTCGACCACTCTGTGATTTAATACTGACAAAAGTCTTTCGGGTTATTTTGTGTGAATGAACGAGTAGCCACCTCCCCAAACGCCCACGCGTCCAATCAAAGACGCGGCGCTGTGACGCGTCTATTTCAGAGGAAGACCTGGGTTCTTCGAAGCTATGTAGTTTCCGAGAAATCGGCCTCGGTGGTGGGCTGCTATTTCCATGGAAAAGGGATTTTACAGGCTGGCGTACAGTCTGTTATATAACCATCACCAAAAGTTTCTGTGATTTAAAAACACGCGCGAGTGTTTCTTCTCCTATGTCTATCTCCATGTTTGTTGTTCAAGTCAATGGTCAGTAATCACTAAAGAACTGGACAGACTGGACCACATTATAATACACACACGTGAAGACAAGTTCATGTCACTTCCTGACATAATGTCTTGTTGCTGTAGGGTATGCAAACTTTCAAACACTTCATTATTATGCATTACATTACATTCTACATTACTCACTCTCACTCACTCATCTTCTACCGCTTATCCGAACTACCTCGGGTCACAGGGAGCCTGTGCCTATCTCAGGCATCATCGGGCATCAAGGCAGGATACACCCTGGACGGAGTGCCAACCCATCGCAGGGCACACACACACTCATTCACTCACACACTACGGACAATTTTCCAGAGATGCCAATCAACCTACCATGCATGTCTTTGGACCGGGGGAGGAAACCGGAGTACCCGGAGGAAACCCCAGAGGCACGGGGAGAACATGCAAACTCCACACACACAAGGCGGAGGCGGGAATCGAACTCCGACCCTGGAGGTGTGAGGCGAACGTGCTAACCACTAAGCCACCGTGCCCCCCATTCTACATTAATATATGACAAATGTCAATTATTGCAACTGAGTGAAGGGTAAAATGAATTCTATTTATTTTTCATGCGTTCGTTCGTTCACTTTCTCACTCAGTGGATCGTGAGCTTAGCTCTGGAACGCTGAATGTGAGGCAGGAGCACAACTTGGATGGGACTCCATTCTGTCACAGAGCATCGTGCACACTTTCTTTTTCATGTCAAGGTGGGAGAAACCCAGAGAACACAGAAATCCACGAAGAAGTGGGAGAAGCTTTACACAAGACCAGAAGCTCAGTTCAGGATCAAAACTAGGGCCTTGGAGCTTTGATGCAGTCGCACTACCTCCATGTGGTCTTTGAGGACAACAACCTCCTCATCAATACAACATTTGTCAGACTGTATATTTATAATCACACCCTTCAGTGTCACCCAAATGAGGATGAGGTTCACTTTTGGTTCTTCTCAAGGTTTCTTCCTCTACCATCCAAGGGAGTTTTTCCTCCCCACAGTGAGCTCAGTTACCTCAGACTTGCTCATTGGGGATAAATATAAACTCATTTAAATATATCAAACATTAATCTTGATTTTTTTTATTATTATTATTAACCTTTTGTTTGTTTTGTAAAGCTGCTTTGAGTCATTTATGGCATTTAGCAGACACCCTTATCCAGAGTGACTTACAACTGAGGGTTAAGGGCCTTGCTCAGGGGCCCAGCAGTGGCAACTTGGTCCTGGGGTACGAACCCATGACCTTCCGATCAGTAGTCCAACACCTTAGCCACTGAGCTACCACATCCCTGACAACGTCAATTGTTAAAAGCGCTATACAAATAAATTTGAATTGAATTATGTCACATCATCACCAATTTATTTACGTACTTATTTATTACTTATTATGCCACCACATTTCAAATGGTTTTCTGATCACATGCAACCTTATATTTTCTAGCTAGCAACAAAAAAAAAAAGTTCCACCATCTGATATAACAGTTCCTTCATTCATTTGCGGAAAGCACTTTATCCTGGTCGAGCTGGATCCAGAGTTGGACTGCTTCCTTAGGATTACTTAGAACTAGAAAAAAGCCTATATATAAAAACTATAACTGTAAAAATATAACTTAGAAGACTGGATAGAGAAATAGTAAAGAGCAACAGTGCAATGTAAACAGAACAATGAGTGGATAAGATCGTGGACACTACAATGTTATTGCACATGTAGGGTCTGTAGTCATGTTAATGGATCTCTTATGAAATAGTTTTTAATTAGATCCCTGCACACATTGCTTCCTTTATTTAATGAAAAATTATCAACACAGTTGTTTTAACCTGGCAATGAGATTTAGAATAACTTCATAATAAATACACGTCTGCTCTTATCTGTAAGATGGTGTTCGATCTTAATTTTCTTCACTACATTACACCACAACTGAGAGATTACGCCTTGTAACGGTTAAATGTTTCATGCCAACCTGAGGTCGTCTAACCTGCGCCAAGGAAGCATCATCTGGAAACCATGAAAAGCGGATCTTGGAAAGTGAACATCACATGTTCTCGGCCTGTTTCAGGATGTGAGCACAGGTTGAGGTTTCTGCCTGTCTCTGAACTGATGATGCTCTTATGTACAGGGGCCTTGTGTTGGGAAGCTGGACCCGTTAAATAAAAATTCTTTATTCAATAAAAAAAAACACATTCTACCTTAATCAGTAGTATTGTTTAATGAATAGTGTTTAATAACAGATTTTGCACAGTATAAAGTTTTACACAGTTGAATATTCTAGGTCATTTACAGTGGACTACAGCTCGATTAGGCATCGCTTAAAACAATGAGTTTAGGTTGGATGAATAAATTTACACTGAATCGACATCTGTGTACACACAATGCAATCAAAAAATTAGCATTTTTTAGCTTCTTGTGTGGTGGATGGTGCAATCTGACACCATCCCATAAAAAAAAAAAAAAAAAAAGAAATAAAAAAGAAAAATACAACTTTTAAAAAAAATATATAATAAATCACATGGATGGGGAATCTGATCACTTTTATTTAATTGATAAATAAATAAATAATAATTAAAGCATGGCCAGCAGAAAAGTATATCTTTCATTCATTCATCTTCTACCGCTTATCCGAACTACCTCGGGTCACGGGGAGCCTGTGCTTATCTCAGGCGTCATCGGGCATCAAGGCAGGATACACCCTGGACGGAGTGCCAACCCATCGCAGGGCACACACACACACACTCTCATTCACTCACACAATCACACACTACGGACAATTTTCCAGAGATGCCAATCAACCTACCATGCATGTCTTTGGACCGGGGGAGGAAACCGGAGTACCCGGAGGAAACCCCCGAGGCACGGGGAGAACATGCAAACTCCACACACACAAGGCGGAGGCAGGAATCGAACCCCCAACCCTGGAGGTGTGAGGCGAACGTGCTAACCACTAAGTAAATAATAAATAATAGAAAAGAAAAACAAACAACAACAAAAAAAAAAGATTATAATTTGTCTAGCGGGTGGTCAATTTGACTGTTTTATGAAGAAAAAATAATAATAATTCAAACTGTGGGTGTGTGAGATACAATACTCAATAATTAATTTGGAGACATAAGACTGGATAAAACTTGTCCAGTATTCTAATCAGTTTTTATACATCCATCCATCCATCCATCCATCCATCCATTAAGTTGAAATGTAAAACCTTGCCACTAACCTAATCAGGTTTTATTATAAAATCCCAACTTATCTGCAGTGGCTGGGCATTCTGAGCAGAATTATTATTATTAAAAAAAAAAGTAATGAATGTAGACCTCATCGTAGCGAGCTTTCCTAAGAAAGAGTGATTCAGTGTGCTCACAATATCCACAACAGCCTTTTCACTTGTGCTGACTGGAAGTGTAGTGATGACACATTCAGGGGTTTGGCTGGGCTTCTAATTCAGACATAATCCAATCTAAAAGTCTTAACTAAGGGCAGTGAAAGTGATATTGCTGAACTCTGTTAAGCTTATGGTATGTTGTTCTACAGGTGTTAAACAGCAGTCGTTTAGAGAATGGTACTCTTGGTATTTATAGCCGGTACAGAGATCTTTCATCTATTACAGCGACTGTAAGGCAGACCGTACACTCCAGATGCCTGGTTCATCCAGTCCTGATGTTCTCGTCTCTGTCGTTCCTGCGCCTGCTGCTCTGCGTAGAGGACGAGTAAAGACGAAACCTGCTCTTGCTCTTTAAACGGACTCGGCCTGTAGCTGGTCCGGAGCCATCCACGATACTGATGAAGGGAGAGGAAGGAGGAATGAAAGAGTAAGAGCTAACAATGCTATATATATATATATATTCCTGAAGTAAATGTAGACATCATTAACAATTTACTCAATAGCTCCTTATGATGTCATGTTTAAAAAATATCAACCGAGGCATGCACAGTCATACTTTTAGAAGAAGATACATATGGAAAAAAAGGGACAGCCAAAAACTCTAAAAAAAAACAATGGAGGCTTCTCGGAGGTTCTCAGAAAAACATATGAGGTGATTTCCTTATAAAAGTGCACAGAAATAGTTTCACTGTAAAAGGAGTAAACACCACTGACATGGTAGAGAGAGAGAGAGAGAGAGAGAGAGAGAGAGTCAGTTCTTGAAGATGATGTGTGGGAAGGAAGGAAAATGAGCTAAGGGTATCTGAGAATCTGTGATAGACAATTGGATCAGAGCATCTCCAAAACTAAAAGTCCTGTGCAGTGTTTCTGGTATAAAGTAGTTACTATCTACCAAAAGTGCTTTGTCATGAGCGAGGCTCATTGCTTGTGGTGAGTAAAGACCAATAGGTCCGATCCAACAGAAGAGCTACTGCAGAAAAATTGCTGAAAAACCGTATGCTGGCTCTGATAGAAAGGAGTCAAGAGACACAGAGCGCTCGCGGCATGTGGAGCTGTGTATCTGCAGAGCGGTCGGTCAGAGTGACCACGCTGAACCCCGTACACCTGTACACCACCGAAAATTAGCATTTGAGCATCAGAACTGGACCATGGAGCAATGGAAGGAGGTCGGAAGGAGGATATAGTACAATATGGAGGAGATAGTACTGTATGATGCTCTGGGTAATGTTCTTCTGGGAAACCTCAAGTCTCGACATTTACGTATGTAACTTTGACACCTTCTTAAACATTTCTGCAGACCAAGTACATCTGTCATGGCAGCTGGGTTCACCGTAAAAAAAAATTCAGGAATAATTTAAGGAACTTGACAAAGAGCTCTAGTGTTCAAATTCCCTGAACAAACAGGACCTAAAGTATGTACTGGTGCACGATACCACAGCACATCGTCAAAGGTCTTATGGAGTCCATGCTTGAATGAATTCTTTGATAAACCGGAGCTGTTTATTATTACAAGCTGTAAAATCCAGTACAGTCAGTTATAAAGAGCTACTTTTTTTTTTTTTGGAGCTGTTGGGAAACTAGTAATGAGCTTTATCCACATTTACCGGTTCAAATGAGACTAGTTATTTATTAAGTCATGCTCTTCCACGGTCTGTCTGTGGATTATGCTGTGCGTTATTTTAAGGTGTCGTAATTAGCCAGAGGTGAAAGACCGGGACTGACTGGGAATCCCCTGAGATCGGTGTGACTGGGGCAGAACAAAGAGGGAGGACAGACTTCCTGCAGCTTTCCAGGCAAGTATTCCTTCCCGGACGGTGAAAAAAATGCACTAATGCAGCCAGCATGCTTTCCGAAAACTTTTAGCCGGTTTAACCAGTTCTTTCTTCTCTTAGGCTGTCTTTCATTTTCAGTGCTTTATAATGTCGTAAATCTATAGAGTTTCTGCGTCGATAAAGAGCTTACGGCAAAAAGAATAAAAGAAACAATGAAAAGTGTCTGAATGAAATAAAGAAATAAAATAAGGCAGGGACATCTGAGTATGAATAGAATATCGATCACAATAGATTTACCTGAGAAATGAAAGCTATGTTTAAAACAGAACTTCAAACCGATCATTTATTTTATTGTCTGCTTTGAATCTTCAGGGTTTTTTTGTTTGTTTTTTTAAGAATTTTATTCACTGGATTCTTTTTTCAAAATTAAATAAAAGTATCATCCCTTTTTCAGTTCATGACTCCAGCACTGGGCACGGTGGCTTAGTGGTTAGCATGTTTGCCTCACACCTCCAGGGTTGGGGGTTCAATTCCCGCCTCCACCTTGTGTGTGTGGAGTTTGCATGTTCTCCCCGTGCCTCGGGGGTTTCCTCCGGGTACTCCGGTTTCCTCCCCCGGTCCAAAGACATGCATGGTAGGTTGATTGGCATCTCTGGAAAAATTGTCCCTAGTGTGTGATTGCGTGAGTGAATGAGAGTGTGTGTGTGTGTGTGCCCTGCGATGGGTTGGCACTCCGTCCAGGGTGTATCCTGCCTTGATGCCCGATGACGCCTGAGATAGGCACAGGCTCCCCGTGACCCGAGGTAGTTCGGATAAGCGGTAGAAGATGAATGAATGAATGAAAAATCATTCGGACTGGTGGTGGAACGGAGCATTTATCTTTATTAAATGAATATGTAAGTAGATCATGATTTTGTTGTCAATTCTTGGAAATATTTTATATCAAACCAGACAATGAGGTAATATTTTGGTAATATTAGATGTCTAACAATGGATTAAAAAGGAGCCACACCCACTAACAGCATGTCAGCTAGCTAGTTTTACGTTCCCGCTAAAAGCGTCCCTTTTAGCGTCTCTAAACGAATCGGCGTCCCTTCATCTGACCATCGTTCGTAGTTTAATTACAAATGTCATATCCTACAGGATGTACAGTATGGTTTTCCATGTCTAAAACTCTACTGTAGTAACCGTTTCGAACTAAGAAATAAAATTTAACATGTACAAACACATACGAGGAAAATACAGGAAATACACACACCTTTACATACACTATTGGAATGCTGCTCGACCAATCAGAATTAGCGAGAAGTACACTTTAGCTTACAGGGGTTTTTTTTGGAACTGCCACAGCTTGATTTTGCTGTGGCTTTTTTCAAACACAGAGTTGTTGTTTTTTCCTTCTTTTTTTTTTCTCAAATCACAAACACACCATTCTTCTTGTACAACTCCTACTAGTAAAGACACACACACACAGACACACACACGTATTGACTTTCTATGAGAGCTGTACTCATGATTATAAGAGAGATTTGGATGAATGTGTGTTGTAACGATGTCACACAATGCGTCTCGACCCACGATCTGCAGATAATATGTTGTAATGTTGAAATTTAAAAAAAATAAATAAATTAAAAACACATGATTGCTCTTGAATGTCAGGCAAATATCAACTGACTAACTGCTTATTTAATAATATCCTTTAGATGACACAGAAATAATTGATCTCTACAGACAGAGACACAGAAACAGTTCATATGGAACATACAAATCAGAAGAAATTCATAATTGAAAAAATCTCTTATTGTAAACACTGTCCTGAAAAATTAAATACAGGAACCGTCTAAATATTTTTTATTTTTAAAGAGTTTTATGGTAAAAGTATGTAAGGCGTTCTCGCGAGAGAAATCGGAAGACTAGACGACTCAGCCGCTCGATTTACTTGAAGTAGTATGTCAGAGGTTGAAAAGGAAAGCAGAGGTGGAATCCCCACGAAGTGAACAAGAAGTGAAAATATCTACAGACTTGCCAAAGTATCACAAAGACGAACAGCTGCGGCTTGGACGTTACGTTCTGTAGTTTTGACGCAGCTAACGAACGAGATATCGATACGATACGATGATAAAACGCCGTCTTTAAAATGCCGTCGTAATTAGAGTTATGATGTCGCATTTTTTATTAGCATGTTAATAATGAAACAAAAAGGAATTGCACAAGAGAAAAGTTTAGCGCCGAGTACAAACATAACTGTTCACTGTTAATGATTTATAATGAGAAATGATTGTAAATCTGAACATGTCGATAAATCTATTACAGATAAGCTTTAGGGTCGTCGGTCAGCGCTGGTTTCAACGCTCATGCTCGTGTAAATGCCTTTTATGGTCCCGAGACAGTGTTCTGGGTTTCAGTTCTCCTCCGGCTACCTTGAGAAGGAAAAAAAACTACAACTCTCACTGAGAACAAGAGGAAAATAAACAAGCAGTGACCTTTACATGCAGCGTTTGAAAAGCAGTCCCTGTTCCTCGGGTAAATAAATCTATAGCTGTGCTAAACATCTGAAGTCACAAAGTACCATGTTTAGGATCGTTGGCTCGTGTTGAATGAAGCAGATTAGAGATTAGAGATTCTAGAATATTTAAGATTCTGACCTTGTTATTTTGGTCTTCGGTAAAGTTCAGGTTTAAGAAATGTCCTCGTTCAATCTGTAACGAGCATAGAGGATAATACGTCTACATCGCAAATCTCTATCAATGCTAATACGTTTCTATAGTAACAGCTCGTTCCCGCATATTCGGATTTAAAAAATAAAAGTGATATAATCGTTGTTATAGTGATGTTTTCTGTCAGGAGATGTTAAGACAATTATAGGAGTCTCCGGTGTGAGCGACGTGTAAAGGTCAGACATAAAGCTGGAGCTTTTCCAACATCTTCGAGACAGAGGAGTTTATGTGACTGTATGAGCGCAAGTCAAGAAGCTTTTATTGTTATTTTAACCCTATATAGCTGTTGCAGTACACAGTGAAATGAGACGTTTCTACAGGACCATGATGCTACATAAAACAAAGACAGAGCTAAGGACAGTAAGTTAGCCACATAAAGTGCGACTGTGCAACCTGGTGCAAACAGTGCAGGACAAGACAGACAAGACAGTGCAGGACAAGACAGACATGGACAAAAGACCCTACAAGAAAATACAAGACAATACACAAAAGACAACACACAAAAGACAAGAAACAGAAACAGCGCCGACCAGCGTAGTAACTGTATATTCAACAATATTGCGTGTGCAGAAATACTGGAATGAACGCAGTATTATAGCAGCAGTTACATGAGATATTGTTAACGTTGATGTCAGTAGCGTCCGATCTGATAATCAGATAAATTGAAATAACATCAGAAATAATGCACACCAGGGGGGCACGGTGGCTTAGTGGTTAGCACGTTCGCCTCACACCTCCAGGGTTGGGGGTTCGATTCCCGCCTCCGCCTTGTGTGTGTGGAGTTTGCATGTTCTCCCCGCGCCTCGGGGGTTTCCTCCGGGTACTCCGGTTTCCTCCCCCGGTCCAACGCATGGTAGGTTGATTGGCATCTCTGGAAAATTGTCCGTAGTGTGTGAGTGCGTGAGTGAATGAGAGTGTGTGTGTGCCCTGTGATGGGTTGGCACTCCGTCCAGGGTGTATCCTGCCTTGATGCCCGATGACGCCTGAGATAGGCACAGGCTCCCCGTGACCCGAGGTAGTTCGGATAAGTGGTAGAAGATGAATGAATGAATGAATAATGCAGATATTGTGATAAAATCTTTTTTGCCTAAAATCGTGACAATTTTATTCCCCAGAGGACAAAAGTGATGATTGAGTGTCTTTATCATGTCTCACTCCACAGTGGTGTTAATATGAAGCTCATATGAAAGTAGACACTCAGGACTTGAAGTGGAGTGAATCTGTGGAGTTTTATCAGTATTTCTGTTTTTCTCTACAATACTAGCGGTGATAGATTCATAGAAACAGCTATTTTTCTCCACACAGATGTTTGTATCTGCAGAGTAAATGTTGATATCGAACCCATTTCTGTTCTCTGAGATGCTCCGAGTGTTTGTTCATCTAAAAAGCAGCTCAGATTTATCTTCAACACTAAAATTCAGTGTAAGATCATCAACAGAGGGAAAAACACACGTCTAAAACACGCTGAAAGAACGACAGAGTCCTGACTCACTTTAGATCAGACTCACAGACACAACATCAGACGTTTCTTTACACTAATGATAAACAACAAAAAACACAGAAAAAGTGTTAAAAAGTGTTTAATGCTTTTCTGTTTATCTCTGGTTCGTTCAAATGAGATCTTTTCCATGAATCAGACAGAACAGAGCTGCTGAATCACAGCAGTTATATTTCCACTCATTTTAACTTTCTAGAGAAAGCTAAAGTAGTGAGAGTGAAACATCTTTTTTGTTCTGGTGATTAAAACAGGTTTTATTTGTTATAGGTTTTACATTAATAGTTCTTTCAGAATCTTTTAGAGCTCTACACGTTTCTATTTTACTGCTTTATGAGGTTGAGTGCACGGGCACTGGGTTCACATCAGTCTGTCATGTTGCTCGGTTTAACACGTGTGTAACAAACTGAAAGGTTTCGTAATTACACTTAGCGCTTTGTACAGCTTGTATCTCGGGCGACCAAACCCTCACACGAGTCCGGACAGATAACTGATAGGAAATATGACTCAAAGCATGGAAAGCTGTTCTGAGCTTTGCTGTGAGGCTTAAGGGGTTGATTGGAGTTTGAGGGAAATACAACAACAACAAAGTTTTAAATGGGTTGCGATCTTTTCTACATTGTGCCTGATGATATTTTTTTCCACTGCTATTTTAATAACAAGGAAAACTTGTAAAAAAAATATATAATAATAATAATAATAATTAAATAAATAAATAATAAATCCCGTTTCAAGATGTACCACTTCCTTAAAAAAGAAAATAAAAAAAAAAAAAAAAAACCCTAGACATCCGAATTATAGAGAAGATAATAATGTCCAAAGAAAAAACATATTTCAGAATGTTGCAAGCGGCTAGCTGTAATAACATCCACGTGATGAGCAACACTGAGTTAATGCAATTTGAGCAAGTCCCCTTGAGTTCCCCTTACTCACTCGAGCGAGCCCAACACCCCCTGCAGCGCTTCGCACCCGCTGCAAAGTAATGGCACCCCGTATGCTGTCACATCTCGGTAGCTAAGAACAAACAACACATCCCCAATAACAGGAAAACCATCTCTCACACGGCTGTTCACACACCTAACGTGCGAACTCGCTTAAACAACACCAAAGTATTAAAAAAAAAAAAAAGGTGCAAATGTCACAGTGCAAACGATTCTGCATCATGATTCTCAATTGCTTGGCTCATTAGCACAACTTCTCTAATGTTATATAATCAGAAATATCTGGTAAAAAAAATGTAGAAAAAAAAAACATAAAAAAAAATTCCTTGAATCATTGTTTGCTTCTAGAAAAAACATATTTCTATTCTGTATACACATTATTATATTTTACTCATGCCTTGTTTTTGACTGGATAGATTTTTTTATTTTATTACTGCTTTTTTTTTCCAAATTTACCCAATGATTTTTCATTAGAAAGAGGATACTAGGTTTATTACTGGAGCAGTAAAATATTTGGAGGCATGATTCACTCACTCATTCATCTTCTACCACTTATCTGAACTACCTCGGGTCACGGGGAGCCTGTGCCTATCTCAGGCGTCATCGGGCATCGAGGCAGGATACACCCTGGTCGGAGTGCCAACCCATCACAGGGCACACACACACACACACTCATTCACTCACTACGGACAATTTTCCAGAGATGCCAATCAACCTACCATGCATGTCAACCTACCATGCATGGACCGGGGGAGGAAACCGGAGTACCCGGAGGAAACCCCCAAGGCACGGGGAGAACATGCAAACTCCACACACACAAGGCGGAGGCGGGAATCGAACCCCCAACCCTGGAGGTGTGAGGCGAACGTGCTAACCACTAAGCCACTGTGCCCTCCTGGAGGCATGATATTCTAGGAAAATAATCAACAACCGAGTGCTGTGATGAAGAAATTTATTTCTCTTATACCACATCAAATGCACCGTTAATATTTTTGAATTGTAACTCTATTAAACGACGACACACTGTACATTTTATCTGTTTATAATTACGTTTAATTTCACAGAAGGCCGACGAAACGCGTTCCTCTTGTAGCGATAAACGATCCTCTTCAGCGTTTTTTTGTATTTTTCTCCGACTTGAAATATTACAGATGAAAAGAATCGCAGATTGTCATAAGACAGAAACCACGACTGTTTACGACTGTTAAAAAGCGGCAGCACCGGAGACTCCTTACTTAAGTGTTAAATAGGAAACGTCACGTTTCGACGTACGGTTTTTCGATCAGATTGCGCGACACGTCTACTGTACGAATTCATGCAAATGAGCTGTTACTATAGAAACGTGTTGGAAGGAGCACATTAGTGTGAACTGGAACTGCTTTAACCCTTTTCACCAGCACACTGGGGTTAAATCGATGTTTTAATTCAGTACAAACTAATGATTTCTTTTTTTGGTATTAAATAAGTCAGAATTCTGTCGACTTTTAACATTTAATGTTTCTTTAAACAAACACTATCTCCAGAGCAAAGCCTCAGCTGAGCTTCCACCAGTCGTGACTTGTTTCAAGTCTGTTGTACGGATTGCATCACTACGTCTAAGTCAGAGGTGACAGACAATCTGGCAGGAAACCAAAGGAAGATCTGCTTCAGTTGTTTTTTTTTAATTTCCTCAGGTTGAGTTACAGTTTTAAGTGATGACACAACACAGAGATGTTAAGGTGGTACCTGAATAAATTAGCAATAGTTATGGGAAAAGTCGCTGTTAAAGATATTCACGCTGAACAATCTCTGATGACATGGATGATTTTCTGAAATATTTACAGTTACAAATGTTCTAAATGTTAAAGCTGAGGAGCTCAAGGCTAGGGAGGTCAAGGTCGAGGAGTTAAAGGCTGAGGAGATGAAGGTTGAGGAGTTAAAGGCTGAGGAGATGAAGGTTGAGGAGTTAAAGGCTGAGGAGATGAAGGTTGAGGAGTTAAAGGCTGAGGAGATGAAGGTTGAGGAGTTAAAGGCTAAGGAGGTCAAGGTCGAGGAGTTAAAGGCTAAGGAGGTCAAGGTCGAGGAGTTAAAGGCTGAGGAGATGAAGGTTGAGGAGTTAAAGGCTGAGGAGATGAAGGTTGAGGAGTTAAAGGCTGAGGAGATCAAGGTTGAGGAGTTAAAGGCTGAGGAGATCAAGGTTGAGGAGTTAAAGGCTGAGGAGATGAAGGTTGAGGAGTTAAAGGCTGAGGAGATGAAGGTTGAGGAGTTAAAGGCTGAGGAGATCAAGGTTGAGGAGTTAAAGGCTGAGGAGATCAAGGTTGAGGAGTTAAAGGCTGAGGAGATGAAGGTTGAGGAGTTAAAGGCTGAGGAGATCAAGGTTGAGGAGTTAAAGGCTGAGGAGATCAAGGTTGAGGAGTTAAAGGCTAAGGAGATCAAGGTTGAGGAGTTAAAGGCTGAGGAGATGAAGGTTGAGGAGATGAAGGTTGAAAAGGTCAAGTTTGAGGAGCTCAAGGCTGAGGAGATCAAGGCTAAGGAGTTTAAGGCTGAGGAGCATAAGGCTAAGGAGTTTAAGGTTGTAGAGCTCAGGGCAGAGGAGATCCAGGCTGAGGAGCTTAAGGTTGAGGAGTTTAAAGCTGAGGAGCTGAAGGTTGAGGAATGTAAGGCTGACTAGATTAATGCTGAGGAGCCCAAGCCTGACGAGTTTAAGGTTGTAGAGTTCAGGGAAGAGGAGATCAAGGCCAAGGACCTCAAGGCTGAGTAGCTGATGGTTGAGGAGTTTAAGGCTGAGAAGCTCAGGGCTGAGGAATTTCAGGTTGAGAAGCTCAAGGCTGAGAGGCTCAGTGCCCAGAAGCTAAAGTCTGAGGAGACCTTCCTTGTTGTAGTAGACTCACTGTCTTAGCTGTGTGACATTTTGGAGATACTGATGTTCAGGAAATACCTCTGAAACTTGCGTCCTCTGGAACTGCTGTAGTTGTTGCTGGAACCCAGAGTTAGGACCCACAAACGATCTCACAGCCTTAACCGCAGACAAACACTCCTCCCAGTCGTAGGTGGTGACGGTCATCAGGTAGGCCACCACCATTGTGGTGCTGCGCGACACTCCGGCTAGGCTGAAACACGTCACATACACAATAACAGTCATCTCATAACACAGACACAAACCCACATAAAGAAATAGAAAAGGGTAAACTTCCTTTCTGTGTGTATCTCAGTGTGAAGACTCTACAGTGTATAAACAGGAGCAGGTTCATGCAAGCAAAAGACTAAATCATCCTTCCAGTAAACCTCACCTCAGGGGACTTACAGGACGAGATGCGTCTCTGTACTCTGAGGTCCACGTCCCAAATTACACTCACCTGGAAAATCTTTTCTATTTATAGTTCTGTTTATATAATCAGTGTTTCATCACAGACTATACAGCCGTGACTCATATCCTCCTTTCAGGTGCTTCATAAACTGATCTGACTCTGAATCGACTTCTGAGTTCTGCGCTTCCCTGTTTCTTCATCGTCGTCATCATCATCATCATCATCATCTACTGCAAAACTTTCCTAAGTAAAAATCATTAATTTTACTCAAAACAATGATCAATATTAACGACCGAGTGACTCACCAGTGAACCAGACACGCTCCTCCGTTAAGCCGGCACTCGTGGATGAAGCGGATGCACTCTTTAAAATGCTGTAATCTGGAAAAAAAAAATAAATAGTGATGATGCAGAAATTACACAGAATTCCTTTAATCAAAAAAACAGAAAAGGAAAAAAAAAACACTTTATGCGTAATGTATGTATTTCTGATTTCTGTCATTTTTTTCAACATACTGTATTTCTGTTATTACAACTGCATAAAAAAAAAAAAGGTTCTACACTTTAGAAACATTGCGTAATTCTCTATTCAATTGAAGTTAATTCTAGCTTTTCTTGTACAGGAGCTCTTATGTATAATCAATACTCAGATTTTACAAGATGTTAATATTTATAAAGCTGTATTAATCACTCGGAGTCGCACGAGTGTGTACTGTAATAATGCTCTAGCGTGTCATGATGAATCCAGTGTGAAATTCTCTTAGACGCTTCAGGTGATGTTGAGAAATCCGTCAGCGTTGCAAAACAAAAGACCACATGCCGAGTGATGTGCTTTAAAGGACCCGATGTCCCAATCCGACTAAGCTACACATGTCCCTGTCGCTGCGTTAAAAGACACCATCAGCACAAACGCATTTCGAAATTTTTCACCATGGATGGTGGATTTGCAGATTTTCTCCTGTGTGGTCACTCGGTCTGAAATGAAAGCAAATCTAAGCAAAAAAATAAATAATAAATAAGTAAAGAAAAGAAAAGAAAAGAAAAGAAAAGAAAATGCACATTCAAGCAAAGTGAAGTATTAGTGCTGAAAGACTAAAAGCAGGAAATAAGTCAAGAACGTTCCAGATCCTGGGGGAAAAGTTCGCGTTCGGTTGTTTTTCTGTTGGTTTCTAAATTACGCGATACGTTGCGTCTTATTTTAAATGTAACTCGATGTGTCCGTGCACTGCGTCAGCGCTGAATGTCTTGTCCTGGTAAAAAGACATAAAAATGTTTCAGTATTTTTAAGGTGTCTCTGACAAGTCTTCTGTTTTGTCCAGTTTTTTTTTTCCCACTCGTTGTTTTTATTTTTTAAAGCTTTGGCTTGTGTTTCAGTGCCTCCTCTGCTAGCTGGTAGAAGTTTTATACATTCGCATAATATAATCGACTAATTTATTATATTTCTTCGTTTCTGTTTTTCTTGTAACTTTTTCCCGCAACCCGGTTCAGTCAGGAGCAGGAAAAACGCCTGGCATCGATCTACGCCTTTTTGAAAATTTTCTGTAACCATAGAAACAAGTTCAGAAAGAAAACGAAGACCTTTCTGAGTAGGATTTTCAGATTGAGTGAAGGACCGGAAATCGGAATATTTTCAGCTGAAAAAGAGTTACAAGCTTTAGTCAAACACAATAAAGCTCAAGGACACGTCCTGCTCGTTATTGAGTAAAAATAAAGTATAATTATAGAATTTTCTGCTTCGCCTGAACAGAAATACAGCTGTATATTTATACTCTGTTCTACAATCAAACACCTTTTCAGTTTAACATACGGCGGTTTATAATCCGCACAGAAATCCTTTCTATTTTAGTTGCATTTTGACGACGAATTAGTTTTGGTTCGACGACTCTATCGCTCTAAGCTTTAGTAAACTTTTTTTTAGTAAACTTTAGAAGCAACTGCTGTGTGACCAAAAATAAAGCATCTGTCAGCAGTTTTAAAAGCAGACGATTCCTTAAAGTTTACACGTGAAATGTAAAAGCTGCTGGTTGAAAAAAATAATAAAAAGTAAAAAAAAAACCTGTAGCATAAGAACACAAACCTTTGCACTTGATATTTATATATATATTTTTGTTGTTGTTGTTTTTGTTTTTTTTTTTGTTTTTTTTTAGAATGTTAAAAAAAAAAAAAAAAAAAAAAAAAGGAAGAATCTTCGAGCGTCTCCAGATCGTTTTGGATCCTCGGGCTCCGAAAGCGCCTTAACTTTTCGTCAGAATTGACCTCCGAGTGTTCATCGTGTATCACACGAATATGTGTTATAAGCTCTTCGTTGATTTGCCGCACTGCACATATAAATACAGGCTTCATTCAGTTCAGCTGCATGTGCGTGTGTGTGTGCGTGTGTGCGTGTGTGTGTGTGTGTCTGTGCGTGTGAGAGAGAGAGGAAAAAAACGACCGTAAGGCTGCTGATGAAATAAGCAAACTGACCGTTATCCTTATTTTTAAATCTGTGGGATTGTGACAGAAAGGTTTTTAATAGGCTCGGTAGCCACTGCTGGCTTCCTTCCTCCTGCTAGATTGCAACAGTGGGCCAAAGCCCCTCAGTAACCCTGATGACATGCAGCACCAATCCCTGTTCAGGACAGTCTTCACTCAGACCAGCGTTCTGTCATGGAAATGCATAAAATAAGAAATAAACCTCACTGGGGGTGTGCTGTAGTAGGACATCAACCACCACGTGTTGGGTTATGAAGCGGATTCGTCACCGTGTTTAATACTACAGCAATTCACCAACCAACAGCTGTGATATTTATTTATTTATTATTATATTTAATATTGCAGAAATCCTTTACTGAAACCTCTTAACGCTTACGTTAGAGCAGCTAGAAACCGGCGTTTTCTTTTTTTACTACTCGTTCTTTCGAATAGTTAGAAGAAAGAGTTTTTCTCCTGCAATAGACTGTGACTAAGACGGGGAGGTCTGAAGTTATCACAGATAATTATCTGGACAGGAAGAAGGGGGTTGGAGATCACTGAGTCACACACCAGGAACCAGTTCCATCTACCTGCCCTCTGTGTGCGTGCGTGTGTGTGCGTGTGTGTGTGCGTGCGTGCGTGTGCGTGCGTGCGTGTGTGTGCGTGCATGTGTGTGTGTGGTTAAGCCTAGCTTGGAGCTCACACTCAGCACCGGTTTGAAATCTTCTCCGGCTGTGAATCTGTGAAGGAATGATCTTATACGCATCTGACAACATTTCAGACAAAGCGTGAAAGCCGTAACCGTGACAACGGAACCCAATCCCAGCTAGCACAAGCCAATTATAATAACATTGTTATAATATTCTTTTCGCCTTCCCCTGAGCTGTGAGCCGATTGGTCTGGAATCAGACGTCACTCTGTGGCTCATGAACGCAAGCCCTGCTTAAACAATTCTTAGCAAAGAAAAAAAAAGTGTATTTCCAGTTTTCACTGGAAATTGATCTTGTGTTACGCTAAAATTTCTTTCTTCCTTTTCTTTCTCTCGTGCCAGTAATTTGCTATCATGACTGTCTTTTGAACTGCAATGTGGTTCTGTATCCATGTGAAACGACACCACCTGCGTACCTTTCGTACACCTGAAGATTTAAGATACATCTCCAGTCTGACCACTAGAGGGCAGTCTGGGAATGATGGAATTCATTCATTTCATTCATTTATGGCATTTGGCAGACTCATCTTATACAGACTGACTGGGTGAGTGGGAGGGGCTATCTCGCGCTCTCTCTCCTGTCAATCACAGAGAGATACTAACCAATCACAGGTGTCTGTCAGCTCAGGTATTTGATTGATATAAATACCCCTTATTATTATTTTTACTGGTACAGTAATGGCTGACATGGACCTGCGCACTGTACATCCTCTTGAAACAGTCAGTAAGACACGTGTGTAGTGAACATTGTGTAACACGTCACTATCATCATCTACTGCACACATGGAGTGCTGATATGATGTTGAGTAACGCTGATGTGTGAGCATACTGATAAACTCTGTGTGTGTGTGTGTGCACGCGTGTGTGTGCGTGAGTGTGTGTGTATGTGTGTGTGTGTGTAAGTGGTGTGTGTGTGTGTGTATGTGTGTGGGTGTGTGTGTGTGCGTAAGTTGTGTGTGTGTGTGCATGTGTGTATGTGTGTGTGCGTTCGTAAGTGGTGTGTGTGTGTGTAAGTGCTGTGTACATGTATGTGTGCATAAGTCGGGTGTGCATGTGTGTGTGTGCGCGCGTAAGTGGTGTATACGTGTGTGTGTGTGTTAGTGTGCATGTGTGTGTGTGTGTGTGCGTGTAAGTGGTGTGTACATGTGTGTGTGCGTGTGTGTACGTGTGTGTGCGTGTGTGTGCATGTGCGTGTGCGTGTGTGCGCGTGTGTGTGCGCGTGTGTGTGTATATGTGCGTAAGTGGTGTGTACGTGTGTGTGCGTGTGTGTGTGTGCGTGTGAGTGTGTATGTGTGTGTGTGTATGTGCGTGTATGTATGTGCGTGTGTGTATGTGTGTGTGTTTGTGTGTGTGTGTGTGTGTGTGTGTGTGTGTGTGTATGTGCGTAAGTGGTGTGTACGTGTGTGTTCGTGTGTGTATGTGTGTGTGTGTATATGTGTGTGTGTGTGCATGTGTGTGTATACGTGTGTGTGTGCGTGTGTGTATGCGTGTGTGTGTGTGTGTGTGTGTGTATGTGCGTATGTATGTGTGTGTGTGTATGTGCATAAGCGGTGTGTACGTGTGTGCATGTGTGTATGTGTGTGTGTGAGTGTTTGTGTGTGTGTGTGTTTGTGTGTGTATGTGTGTTTGTGTATGTGTGTGTATGTGTGTTTGTGTATGTGTGTGTATGTGTGTGTGCGCATGTGTGTTTGTGTGTGTTTGTGTGTGTTTATTACTCACAAATTTTGATTAGAAGCATCTGCTGCATGGATGCAAAGGTACGTCATATCCTGTGAAAAAAAGAAACATATCGATTTAACAAAAAAACGGGTTAATTCATTTTAACGACTGCGCGTGCATCGATTTTAACGCAGGCAAGTTTACAGATGCACGTGACGTGACTGCCCTCGTGTGGTGAAAACACGCAAGTACAACGTATTCTTCAGGACTTTAAATAGTTTTAGATATATTTTCGATTCTGGCTGGTCATAATGCGTTGATTAATTTACCACAGTCTTGATCATATTCATCTCTTTATCTGTCTTAAACACCAAATTGGTGTATATTTTTAGATCAGATGATAGTTTTCTGGGTGAAAGAGGAAAGTAAATGTAAATGTGAGTGAGAACTTCACACAGTTTTACCTCTAGTACTGGTTTAGGGTTGTTGTACACAGAGAGGATGTGAGTGATACCGTGCTTAGAAAGACTTTCCCGGTTCTCTGAGTCTGTGGGTGGAAAATAAACACAATACATATTATAATGAATAAAAGAAAAATAAAGACGGTCATTGACTAGAAAACATTTGTGTTCTATTGATTTATTTTCAGTCAACTTTTTAAGAAAGTAGACATTCAGAAGCAGGACCTGAGCTGAAATAGACGGTAAACTACAAAGATATACAGCCTCAAACATAAAAACTAAGCAAGCTAACTAACATTCAGCTAACTATTACACTGAGTAAACTGCTCATCAAATTTAATATCAAAATAACAAACATGAGCCTAGCTAAAACTGTGTAAACAACCTAGTTAAAATTGTTATAGAGTAAACCATTAATCACTAGATGATTCATTCATTTTCTACCGCTTATCTGAACTACCTCGGGTCACGGGGAGCCTGTGCCTATCTCAGGCGTCATCGGGCATCAAGGCAGGATACACCCTGGACGGAGTGCCAACCCATCGCAGGGCACACACACACACACACTCTCATTCACTCACTACGGACAATTTTCCAGAGATGCCAATCAACCTACCATGCATGTCTTTGGACCGGGGGAGGAAACCGGAGTACCCGGAGGAAACCCCCGAGGCACGGGGAGAACATGCAAACATACACAAGGCGGAGGCGGGACTCGAACCCCCAACCCTGGAGGTGTGAGGCGAACGTGCTAACCACTAAGCCACTGTGCCCCCCTAGATGATTATTTATCATTTATAGGAGGAATGTTCGGTGTCAGCTTCTCTCTAAATTAAAGAGAGAATAAAGAGCCTGGTGCAGGAACAACTGTTTATAGCTGCTATAACATGAGTGTGTGGGATGTGGTAGCCTAGTGGTTAAGGTGTTGGACTACTGAGCAGAAGGTTGTGAGTTTGAATCCCAGGTTCACATAAGCCAGGCCCTTATCCGGAGTGACTCACATTTAATCTCATTTTATACAACTGAGCCATGACCAGGGGCCCAGCAGTGACAACTTGGTTGACCTGGGATTCGAACACACAACCTTCTGATCAGGTTTATTTTTCTATTCCTGTTAGTACTGTCTGTAAGACTAAAAAAGCATGTATAAGCTTATCAAATTTCTAACGATTTCTTCCGATCCGATCTTGTCGACCGTTGTTATGTTATCGTTGTGATCTGTAACTGTGCCACGAGTACTGATTCGACGTCTCGCTTCCGTGGATCAGTTTTCTGTGGTTTATTTTTAAGTGCTGTGCTGCAGAGCATCTGAAGGGCGAGTGAAGGAACAACTATAAATAGCAAAAAGTCAGATGGTGTGAGCTGACATGATTTCTACTCTGTACTGTCCGTATAAAGGCAGAAAACAAGGATTATTCTGTGCATTTTATCCACAGCATTGAAATGTTTTCAAATATGAATCGATGGTACTAACTTACACGAGACGGGACACGATATCAAGACCATCAAATGCACAATATTTCCTACTTAATATTCACCTTGGAATGAAAACTTTTCCAACAACGTAAAAATTTCTATTTTGTATACATAAAATGTGTCTCCTTTGCTTACCTTGTATATTTCCTAAATAGAGACCATCAATAACCTATGCAAAAAGTAAGGATTAATTAGTTATTTTATACCTGTTTAATTATTAATGGGAATTTTTTTTAAATAAATGTAAGCATTTTTATAGAGCAGAATTAACAACCTGTGGTATAAACATCTGTAAAATAATAATAATAATAATAATAATAATAATAATAATAATAATAAATAAAAAATAATATAAATAATTTTAAAAATTATAATAACAATATTATTAATAATAATAAAAATAAAAATAATAGTAATAATAATAACAATAGTAATAATAATAATAATAAAAACAACAACAATCATAATAATAACATTAATAATTATTATAATAATTAAAATAAATAATAATAATAATAATAATAATAATAATAATAATAATAATAATAATAATAAATAGTAATAATAATGAGTTAAAAATAAAGAATATTACTTTTAAAAATTAATATTCAAACTAATTATTATGAAAGAAAAATAATGTTAATCTACATGTAATCTCTGCCGTTTTACTTTTACTAAACTATCATGGCACGAGACTGCGGTAACGTCCCAAATGCCTCGTTTTCCCCTACATAGTGCACTACAGCGCCTGTATTCGCCATGACGTCATAGTGCACTTATATAGGGAGCGGCTAGTGGTTTATAATGCAGCCGTAGCCTAATTACTACTACGACTACCACACAGCTAACAGACGTTTTATAACAAAATAACTACAACTATTTACTTCGCCTACAACTATTTACTAAAGAGTTAAAAGTACCTTGTTCATTCCGTTCCCCATGATTTTGGAGAAGGTTTTGTTTTACATGAAGAGATATTTGCGATGTCTGGTGACCATGGAAGTTAGCATAGCATGTAGCATAGCATAGCATAGCACATTATAAAGAAGCTCTAGGTTTGACTTCACGGATATTTGGCTACAGGGAACAACTGTAAAAGCTGTAGTTCCGACTTTAAATGTTGTTCCTAATGTTCCACAGATCGGAAAAGTCCTCTTAAAGTCACACTATTACACGAGTGAAATGTTTGTAGAGCTGCAATAAAGAAACGCTTCCGGATTTTTACTAAAATAAACTGTGACATCACAACAGGACATCACTTTAACTCTTTACACTCATAAAGTGATTATCATACATAATCATCATCTCATTCATCATCTGATTCATCATCATCATCATACATCATCATCTCATTCATCATCATCTCATTCAGCATCATCATACAGCATACATCATCATCATCATCTCATTCTTCATCATCATCTCATTCATCATACATCATCATCATCATCTCGTTCATCATCATCATCTCATTCATCATCATCAACATCATCTCATTCATCATACATCATCATCATCATCTCGTTCATCATCATCATCTCATTCATTATCATCATCATCATTTCATTCATCATCTCATTCATTATCATCATACATCATCATTTCATTCATCATCATCATCATCATTATCATACATCATCTCATTCATCATCTCATTCATCATCATCATCATCATCATCATCTCATTCATCATCATCTCATTCAGCATCATCATACAGCATACATCATCATCATCATCTCATTCTTCATCATCATCTCATTCATCATACATCATCATCATCATCTCGTTCATCATCATCATCTCATTCATCATCATCAACATCATCTCATACATCATCATCATCATCTCGTTCATCATCATCTCATTCATTATCATCATCATCATTTCATTCATCATCTCATTCATTATCATCATACATCATCATTTCATTCATCATCATCATCATCATTATCATACATCATCTCATTCATCATCTCATTCATCATCATCATCATCATCATCATCTCATTCATCATCATCTCATTCAGCATCATCATCATACAGCATACATCATCATCATCATCTCATTCTTCATCATCATCTCATTCATCATACATCATCATCATCATCTCGTTCATCATCATCATCTCATTCATCATCATCATCATCGCATTCATCATACATCATCATCATCATCATCTCATTATCATCATCATCATCATCATCATCATCATTTCCTTCATCATCTCATTCATTATCATCATACATCATCATTTCATTCATCATCATCATCATCATACATCATCTCATTCATCATCTCATTCATCATCTCATTCATCATCATCATCATCATCATCATCTCATTTATCATCATCATCATCTCATTCATCAGCTATTCACTACATCAGTTATACAGCTTTGAATGTTTTAAGCAGGAAATCTCCATCAAATAAGAAATAAAGCACCTCAGCACATAGTGTTATAGGAAAATCCCCAAATGTTTACTACAAAAATGACTTAAACTTATTATCAGAATCACCAAATCAGACAAATATATTATAAATGTTCCAATATTATATATCCGTGTGAGGCAAAAGTACATGAACCTCTAGGATTCGTGTTTAATTTACATTTACACCATTTAGCAGACGCCCTTATATCCAGAGCGACTTAGATTTTATCTCTTTTTTTTATATACACAACTGAGGGTTAAGGGCCTAGCTCAGGGGCCCAACAGAGGCAGCTTGGTGGACGTGGGAATCAAACTCACAACCTTCCAGTTGGTCGGGAGCACAGCACCTTAACCACTAAGCTACGACATCAGATTAGAGTTCATCTGATTTAAGTCAATGGGACGACAATCAGGTCTCCGTGAGTGGCTGATTTTATTTAAAGAACCGAGATATATCACAGATTAAAGAGGAACATTTTAGAATGGCCAAGTCAATGACTTGAGCTTAATCCAAAAGAAATGTTGTAGAAGGAAATGAAGCAGTTCATGTGAGGACACCCACTAAAATCAGTGTTGGAGCTTTTCTGTACTGAGGACTGGATAAAATTCTTCCAAGCCATTGTGCAGGACAAAAGTTACTGGAAAATATACTTCCAGTTATTGCTGCACACGGAGATCAAAACAGATACTGAAACAAAGGATCACATACTTTTGCAAGTCACAGGTATGACATGCTGGATAATTCTTCTCAGTAATTAAATGAAGACGTGTAATATTTTTGGCTCAATTGATTGATTGCATTCACTTTGTCTTTTAGGACTTGATGATGAATCCAATAATGTTTTGAGTCATATTTATGCAGAAATATAGAAATTTCTAAAGGGTTCACAGAGCGACACTGTATATAAACATAGACAAAAGGGTAAAAAAGATAAAGTCTAAATAATGCACAAAGGTGCAGTTGAGATCGTTACAGATTCATTTGTTCATTTTCTACCACTTATCCAAACTACCTCGGGTCACGGGGAGCCTGTGCCTATCTCAGGTGTCATTGGGCATCAAGGCAGGATACACCCTGGACGGAGTGCCATCACAGGGCACACACACACTCTCATTCACTCACACAATCACACACTACGGACAATTTTCCAGAGATGCCAATCAACCTACCATGCATGTCTTTGGACCGGGGGAGGAAACCAGAGTACCCGGAGGAAACCCCCGAGGCACGGGGAGAACATGCAAACTCCACACAAACAAGGCGGAGGTGGGAATTGAACCCCCAACCCTGGAGGTGTGAGGCGAACGTCCTAACCACTAAGCCACCGTGCCCCCCATATAGTTCCCTAGATTCTAGTAAAAGATATTGCACCATAGAATATTGCACAGGATACATAACAGTGGGTGTACTAGTTGTTTATGGCACAAGAACAGTTTCTTATCACAGGCAATATCCATTGTGAACAATCATTTTGTCTTATCTTATCTGTTTATAATTATATCTAATCTTGGGGTAAGTCCTCAACTAGTTCCTCTTATTACTTACCTTGCAGCAACTTTTTTCTCTTTCTTGAAGTTAATACAACAAAACACACAGCTGAGAAACAGTCGTGAAGACTGATGTAAAACTAATAAGAACAGGTTAAATATGCTCTTTTATTCATGTCATATTTATATAAGATGTTACTCTATAAATTACTATATTACAGCATGTGCATTAACAAAAAAAACTGTAATTTTGTGTTAGAGAAAATGAATCAACACTTTCTGACCAAGTAGAAAGTATGACTTTTTTTAGGATTTTAAAATTTTTTACTTAATCTTCAAAAAAATTAAATCTTTTATAGATTAAAAAGGAGGGGGCACGGTGGCTTAGTGGTTAGCACGTTCGCCTCACACCTCCAGGGTCGGGGTTCGATTCCCGCCTCCACCTTGTGTGTGTGGAGTTTGCATGTTCTCCCCGTGCCTCGGGGGTTTCCTCCGGGTACTCCGGTTTCGTCCCCCGGTCCAAAGACATGCATGGTAGGTTGATTGGCATCTCTGGAAAATTGTCCCTAGTGTGTGTGAATGAGTGTGTGTGTGTGTGTGCCCTGCGATGGGTTGGCACTCCGTACAGGGTGTATCCTGCCTTGATGCCCGATGACGCCTGAGATAGGCACAGGCTCCCCGTGACCCGAGGTAGTTCGGATAAGCGGTAGAAAATGAATGAATGAGTGAATAGATTAAAAAGGCTTTGCATTAATTCTTTTTGCAGACTTTTCCTATAAGCAATTATTGTTTTTAAGTGTAAAAAAAAATCATAGCCCTATGTTATAGAGGAGCACATGATTCTTTAAACATTATGGAGATTTATTTTCAGTGAGGGAAGTCGTGGCCTAATGGTGAGAATTTGACTCCTTACCCTAAGGTTGTGGGTTCGAGTCTCGGGCCGGCAATACCACGACTGAGGTGCCCTTGAGCAAGGAACCGAACCCCCCCAACTGCTACCCGGGAGCCGCAGCATATAAATGGCTGCCCACTGCTCCGGGTGTGTGTTCACAGTGTGTGTGTGTATTCACTGCTGTGTGTGCACTTTGGATGGGTTAAATGCAGAGAATGAATTCTGAGTATGGGTCACCGTACTTAGCCGTATGTCACGTCACTTACAGAATGAAAACTGACATCTGGTGATACGATCGACTAGATGTGTGTGTGTGTGTGTTCAGAGATGTGATAAAGTTGAGAAAAGTTTAACCTTATTTAAATATGGAGTGACACGATCCATAGAATACCAACAGGAGCAAAGAACACACACTGCTTCTCCTTCACCTTATACGAATCTCTATAAGAAAAGAATTTACAACAGAAAGATGGTGAAGAATTTTATTCTGTTTATAGTATACGATAACCTTAAGAGGAAGTGGTCTTCCAAGAAAAGTTCACTTGAGGTATAGAGAAAGTCATACATCGACTTTTCACTGATCTGCACATTTAACAAGAAGCTGTGTAACGTGGTCCACTGAAAAACATTAAGAGAATTTATTTCTTCCAAGCTTTGTTCTCATAGTCCCAGTTGGCGGAAAAGCCCTGGACGGGGTTGATCCTCATGTCGAGCATCCTCTGGAGCTCCTTCTGCTTGTACTCGGCGTCCAGGGTGTGAGGAACGTCTCCGTAAACTGCAAAACAAAAGACGGTAAAATGAACATTTACGCTCGATGTATGTATTGATGTGGAAGAGTATTGAATTTCAGATAAACAGTAACTAAAGTGTGTTAAGGACAAGGATGCATACCGTAATTCCTCTGCCACAGCACGACCAGGCCGGTGAAGCCGAAGAAGAACAACATTCCAGCGACCACGGACTTCCACTGTCCTGAACCCTTACCCATCTCAGCAAAGCTGTCCTTAAAGCTGATACGGTACACTGCAACAAGAAAGAAACAGCGTTTAGGATCAGAATCCAATGTATAGTCTGGGAATGTGTATGAACCATATCTTATCCACGGCATCACGTCATTATGGTATTGTGACCGAAAACTTGTCTGGCTAGAAATCTAACAACAAATTCGCTTATTAAAGGCTATTAATACAAGGTGTGTGGACATCTCCACGATTTAAAGACAGATCCCGTGCGCCATTTTTCCTTTATGAGTACGTACGTGCGATTTTCTCTTCTTTGGACAACGCAGACCAGGAGCCCTTCTCCTTCTCTTTGAGGGACTTCTGCTCCGGATTCAGTTGCTGAACATATCTAATCTCAGGCAGGGGGGACTCACGACGATCAAAATATGCAGGGAGGGTGTAGTCCTCCACCTTGGCGACACCTAAAAGAAAATAAGACCATGCTCGTTAGACAAAAATCCAACTGTATTTTATTTTGTTTTAAATTAGTTACGATGCAAAATAAGCATGAATTCCAAATGATGGAATTCCAGAGATTTCCTCAGACCAATCCCAAAACTTTAGCTGCAACTACAACTACATAGCTGTAGATCTCATCGAGTCCCTGTCATTTCCGGGATCCGTTAATAAAATACATTACACAAACCGAACAGTACTGAAGTAGCATTGATGTGAAACTCACCATGGCCACGCAGGCACGCTGAAGTCGACAAGGCTCGCTTCCCAACAAGACGAAGTGCTCTAGTTGCCAGCATTCTGTGTGTAGGAAAAAAAAATACATTACATACATACATACAGTTAATAATTAATATTACAGCTTCTCAACTTCAAGTTTGACACCTGGCTCGGTCCAACACGTCGATCTTAATCAAACCAGACACAGGCAAAGTCCAAAGCGACATGTACGGTCACATGGTACTACAGTCATGATATCTAGCTAGGAATTCTACACAATATTACTGCTAGTATTTGCAATGTGTGCCAATAATCTGAGCACCACATGCATGATGCTTCTGTGCACAACATACAGCAGTGCTTATATGTCTAGGAAATCAAACTAGCGATCAAGATCGGATGTAACAGAGGAGCATTTACGATATGATCCGACTTTGATGAGCTGCACAATCTCAGTCCTCTCATCACACACTGAGTGCAGAGTTCATGCAGAATGATGTATGGTGAGATCTATTTATGTCTGTCCAGCAGGTAGCAGTAACGTAATGTCTTGGCACTGTTAAAAGCCTGTGAAGAAGAGCTATCTGGGTTCACCACTGTTAAACACTTAATGTGTCCCAAATAAAGCGACCATCAAGAATGACTTCTGAATATTTTCTGGTCTGTATCACAAGATACTACACACTCCAGCACTAGCAACACGGAGGTCATATTCGGGTCGAGCTTAAGATCAACACATTTGACGTTAGTTTATATTAGTTTATAGTTTATATCGTAATTACAATTATTGCTAAATGTAAGTTAGCACATTAGCACACACCTACGTGATACACCGTGATAAAGCTAACTAGATATTATCTAGACGCTTCATCACTTCAACTTCCTCCTGTGAATAAAAAACATACAATTTACACTGCAGATATAGAGCTAGTGCACTGGATATGGAGGCTTGGATACTGGATTTAGGGCCCCTATGTAGGGATCAAGGAGTAAATTGGGACACAACCGAAACCAATGCGGCAGCCTCAATGTCACGCTGAGTTTGTTCGGAAAATCACGAAACTATTCCGCGTAGATAAACGAATACGTGTGAAACCGATGTAGACGCTTATTTAAAGTAGAACACGGTCATATATTGTGACTAATCCCCAAAATAAACCCCAATATTTCTGTTTCTGTCCCGGTCACCTACCTCTTTCCTTTAGCCGTCCACCTAAAGGAGGAAGTCAGAAACCAGGACCGGAAGCAGAACGCCGCTGAGCATTGTGGGTAAAGCGATAAAACAGTACCAAAATAGAGACTTTACCTATTGGTATGTTATTAAAACTGTAAATAGTACAACAAAAAAATCTAGAATAAAAATAAAAAATAAAATACAAGTTTAAGGATACAAATTGACAAATTAAAATATATAAATAAACAGCCAGAGAAACTGAACGGTGCAGGCCGCCATTTTGGCTCAGTTACACTATCCACTGTAAATAACGCTTCTTATTTGTTTAATTTCCGCCCATGTTCAGTAGACTTTTATATAAAACTACATAACTATACATATAATATATATAACGATGCATTTACAAGCCACGACTACTGCAAATGTATATATTATTTTTTATTTTTTTATTAAAGATGCTGTGACATTAAAACGTGTTTATAGTTCTTTTGTATCTTATTCGTCCTATATTTAAACATTGTTTATATACTTTTTTTCATATGTAGGACATTTTTAATCATTGGACGCTAAACTGACCTTTGATAGGTGTTAAAGGGCAACAAACCGTTGAACTGAAACGTCTGTCGTTGAAATGTCGCAAAACACATAACACTTTACGGTACCGGTGTCCAGGCAGCACCTGCAGTGAACGCATTACATTCCCTACCCGTATTGGTAGAAATCCCGCCTTCTGTCCTGTGATTGGGTAATATTGAATACTAATCGGTGCTTGATTGGTACATTACTTGCTAGTACAAATTCTTAACCAATCAAAGTGAAAATAGCTTAACGGGTGGGTTAAAAAATAAAATAAAAAAAAAACCTCACAGCAACCGTTTGCACGAGCTTATGATTTTGAAGGCAGGTTTTTGTTTATTTTTGCTTTTTTTTATTACACAGACGCTGAAACAAATACTTTATTAGTTTGATACTTTTATGGCTCAGGATCACAAAAGAAGGCATGAATAAGGAGAGATAAGTTAGCTAGCGAGCTAATAGGCTAACAGGCTAATAGTGTAAGTGTGTGTGTTTTAGAGCTACATTAGAGCCTCTTTGTGGATTCACACACACTCCAGGTCACTGTTTGAGTGTTTAAACAGCAGAAATGCCTATTAAACTGACCACTCAGGCCTACTGTAAGATGTTACTCCACGCTGCTAAGTTCCCTCAGTGCGCCGTCAACGGTCTGCTGGTGGCTGAGAAGCACAAGGAGAAGAAGAAA
>NC_083468.1:2526764-2531764 GCF_030014155.1 Tachysurus vachellii | reverse complement strand
TCTCTCTCTCTCTGTGTATCTCTCTCTGTGTCTCTCTCTCTGTGTCTCTCTCTCTCTGTGTCTCTCTCTCTCCCTCTCTCTCTCCCTCTCTCCCTCTCTCCCTCTCTCCTTTCCTGTCCTCTGTGTGACTTTAGCTAACAGATTGTTGACTCGTGATGGCACGAGCTACAGTAGAATCCTTTGTTTTCAGAAGAAGATAACGATCAGATCTTCAGTCATTTCTTTTCCTCTGTATCACGTCATAAACTCGTCTCGCCGTACGTTACCGTAGCGACCCAGATATCGGAGGATTCCTTCAGGTATAATAACAGCGTGTGAGTGAAGCGTGTGTCACTGCAGCACCTGTTCTGTTTTCTCTCTCAGGTGGACAACAGTAAGTTCACCATGGGATGCTCCACGCCGGCGCTTTCCATCTACGATCATTCTGACAATAAGTGGAAGTGCAGAGATCCGAGCGCGTGAGTGCCGTCACTTCAAACATCAAAACTCTGCCTCTAAACAGATAGAAAGCACATTATTTTAAACTATTCTTAGCTGGACATAATCAGTGGTGATAGTTTTGCTGTAACGGCAGTTTTTTTTACAGTGTCTGTGTATTTCTCTGTTGCAGAGACCAGTTCGAGGACTGGACAGAAGCTCAGAAGATCACATCCACCTTGCTGGAGAACAGATCCCACGAAAACCTCATAGACTTTGACGACCACCTGGACGACCTCAGGAACGACTGGACGAACCCCGAGATCAACAAATCCGTGCTACATCTATGCTGAAGGTGGCGTCCAGCCAGGGGCCGTTTCACCCCGTCGAGCCGTCAGCGCCAGCATGGGTCGCGTTCTCGTTACCGTATAATGATTCACACGTGGAGGGAAAAAGCGCAGAGATGTGCAGATTTTTTTTTTTTTTCTTCTTAAAACACATTTCTAAAGCGGGACGTTAGAGCGTCGTGTGCTGTGAGGGATTCAGAGCAGCAGGAAAGATTTTACACATCTACAACTTTTCATTTTTGATCGATTGGTTAAAAATTTGTTCACTGCTCCAATTACACGCTTTCGTTTCGTCACACTTTTTCTTTATTCGCTAAAAATTTCACTCCGTTTTTAATCCGAATCAGAACAGAACTTTACACACCGGGAAATGCTGAGGTTTTCTCTGGCTTGGATTTCCCCTTAATCAATATTAAAACCTAGAGATTTGAAGAATTTGATCGGTTCCTTTGCTTTTATTTTAAAATTAAATATCCTTACAAAATACAGCGGTAAATTTATACAGTCGTTTGCAAACCAGCTCTTTTTAAACGTAGCCTCAAAGAGACGGTGAATAACGAAATCCTTCAGTCATTAATGTCACGCTTTCACTTCACTTCATGACATTGAACGTGATTTAATATATTTAACCAGTTTATTATGTGACATTTATCAAAACAATTAATAAGTCTTAATCTATAAAACCACTTTTTAAGCTCTGCCATATTCAGGTTTAGTTTTTTAAAGCGCAGTCGATATTTGTGTGTTTAAAAAGTTAATAATAGTGCAGTAATATTCATGAATTAATGACAGATAGGAACATGATGTTTGTTTATTATTATAATCCGGTTTAAGATCTCCGTGATTAAGTTTACCTTTTGTAAAACAAAATGCGAGAATAAAATGTTTTTAAGCAACCGTCTATGCTGTGTGTGTGTGTGTGTAAGTGAGATGATCGTTATTCCTTAAACATAACAGTAGATGGAATAGGTGCACTAAGATCTTTTTGTGTGTGTGTCTGTGTCCAGATTGTATTCTCTCACCTTGTGTGTGTGTGTGTCTGACTGTGTCTGTCTCTCTGTGTGTGTCTCTGTCTTTGTGTGTGTGTGACTGTCTGTGTGTGTCTGTGACTGTGTGTGTGACTGTCTGTGTGTGTCTGTGACTCTGTGTAGGTCTCTGTCTGTGTGTGTCTCTGTCTTTGTGTGTGTGTGACTGTCTGTGTGTGTCTGTGACTGTGTAGGTCTCTGTCTGTGTGTGTGTGAGACTGTGTGTGTGTGTGACTGTCTGTGTGTCTCTGTGTGTGTGTGTCTGTGACTCTGTGTAGGTCTCTGTCTGTGTGTGTCTCTGTCTGTGTGTGTCTGTCTGTGTGTGTGTGTGAGACTGTGTGTGTGTGTGACTGTCTGTGACTGTCTGTGTGTCTCTCTCTGTGTGTGTGTCTGTGACTCTGTGTAGGTCTCTGTCTGTGTGTGTCTCTGTCTGTGTGTGTGTGTGTGAGACTGTGTGTGAGACTGTGTGTGAGACTGTGTGTGTGTGTGTGTGTGTGTGTGTGTGTGTGTGTGTGTGACTGTCTGTGTGTCTCTCTGTGTGTGTGTCTGTGACTCTGTGTAGGTCTCTGTCTGTGTGTGTCTCTGTCTGTGTGTGTCTCTGTCTGTGTGTCTCTGTCTGTGTGTGTGTGTGTGACTGTGTGTGTGTGTGTGTGTGTGTGTGTGTGTGTGTGTGTGTGTGTGTGTGACTGTCTGTGTGTCTCTCTCTGTGTGTGTGACTGTCTGTGTGTGTCTGTGACTGTGTGTGACTGTGACTCTGTGTAGGTCTCTGTCTGTGTGTGTCTCTGTCTGTGTGTGTGTGTGACTGTCTGTGACTGTGTGTGATTGTATTCTCTCACCTTGTGTGTGATGTTACATGACTGGCTCTGGACTCACCAAATTAAATAATTTGCTGAATATATGATGAGTAAATACAACACAGCTGCAGGAAATTTAATTTGTAAACAATTCCACTTCTGGCACCATTTTTACAGAAAGTAAATTAAACCATTATTAATAGCGGTGTGTATGAAGACATTTACAGTGAAATAAACAAAACCATGAAATCTAACACACACTCTGTCGCCCTCTGGTGGCAAAGGCGTTCACGAACGGTCTGTAAATCACGTGACCTCCTGCGTCATCCAACATGTCCGACTAACTGGCGGGAAAAACAACGGTTGGTTTTTGTTTGTCAGGTTGAACAAAACATTTGTTTGTTTTTGTGGTAAAAAAATAAAGATATGGATCCTTCAGAAGTGGAATTTCTCTCTGAGAAGGAAAGAGTGAAGATTATCCCAAACTTTAGCCTTGATAAGATCTATTTAATCGGGGTGAGTAAGTGAAATATTCCTGTTTATACACTATTTACTACAAATATATCAGTTTTATAACACATGAGAAGTAAACCACTGTGTTTAATAATATAATGTGTTCATATAATATTTATTTAATGATATAATATGTTTAATTAAACATTTACATAAACACTGTAGTACAGCAGTATGTACATGGTTGCCAGGTATGTGTTTGGGAAAATCCCCCTAAACAAACAAACCAAACAACCAGGTATTTATCTACCTAACTGACTGCACCAGGGTGCTAACAGTCTCACATGTTGTATAATGGGATAAAAATGTGAGACAAATTCAACATAAGTCTGTTCTTAAGTGTCGGGCGATGTGATAAAAATAATCACGATACTTTTTGTACCACGGTATTCGGTGCGATTTTATCGTACCGCAAAAAAAAAGCTGACCGGATGACGGACCGGCGTTTGTGGTGGTGTTTGTTCATCGAAATGCATTTATTAGGCGAATTCTGACAATTTCACACCGTGTCCGTTACGTCGCTTTATACGGCTGATGAAAAAGAGCGTTTCTGTTTTATATGCACTTGTTTTGGTTCCAGTACAACTGTAAGATGTTTATTGTAGACCATTAATGATCATATGGGTTTTGCAGGGAGACCTGGGACCGTTTAACCCGGGACTGCCGGTGGAGGTGCCGGTGTGGTTGGCGCTCAATCTGAAACAGAGACAGAAATGCAGAATCGTTCCTCCGGAGTGGATGGACGCAGGTAAGATGAAAGCGCTTAGATCCTGAGATTGGACACATGGGATGTTTAATAAGCACGTAGTGGTGTGATGGTCACGTCTCCACAAACCTTAAAGGTGGGGTCTCCGTTGTTTGAGAAATGCTTCAGAAAACTGAGTCGGGACGACAAACAAAACAAATACAAAACAAACCTATAGCCAATGAGCAGAAAGGGGCGTGTCTTGTCAATATGGGCGGAGAGAGTGTTCAGTGCGCATGTGTGACATTAGCAGAAAGCGGTTTTAACATTGACATGGAGGATAAAAACAGAGAAAGAAAGAGAAGAAAGACTTACGATAAGACAAGAAGTAGGATGTGTTAATATAGGATCAGCTTTCCAGCGCTGGAGAGAACTGAAGGAGCAGGAAGTTGGTCACATATTCACAGATTGGAGTTTCCTGAGTCAATAACTCCTGAGCTAAACACTGTTACTACACAAATAACACCTCTTTTCTATCGTAGTAATGTAGAGACGCAGCTACAACCGTGTTTTGTGTAGTAACAGTGTTTAGCTCAGGAGTTATTGACTCGGGAAACTCCAATCTGTGAATATGTGACCAACTTTACTTAAGACGCAGAGGCACTTTTTTCCTTCTCGATAGGTGAGTAACGTTGGTTTTGTTTTGTTACACAGAACTAATATATGTCTTTGTCCTTTACATGATTATGCTTGTGTGTCATTTTTGCTTGTTTGTTTATCTACAATCGTATTGTTCTTCCCTTCAGCCGTGATAAAGACACGTTTCTTTCCGTTAGTTGCCTGGGTTACATATGTATGTGTGGGCGGAGCTATCGATACAGGGGTGGGACCCATTTGGGTTAGGGGCGTTCAAACAACAGAGACCCCACCTTTAAACTACTAGAACGGATAAAAATTTGTACGGCGACTCATCACGCGCTGCATCTGATCGAACGCTCTGACTTCACGTCCCACCCGCTGACTTGTAGATAAACTGGAGGAGATCCGAGAGCAGGAGAGAAGAGAGGACGCCTTCACCCCGATCCCCAGCCCTTATTACATGGAACTGACCAAGTTACTGCTGAACCAGTGAGAAATTTACATATTCATCCAATTAAAAACAATAATAATTCAATTCAGAACCTAGAGGAAGTTTTTCAAGTCAAACCAAACCCATATT
>NC_083468.1:2501764-2521764 GCF_030014155.1 Tachysurus vachellii | reverse complement strand
GATTTCACAGCATCTAGACATCCTCCACTGGGTTTCAGGGGGTGGTGGTGGGGGAGGGGGGTATTTACTGTGTGTGTGCGCGCGCGCGCGCGTGTGTGTGTGTGTGTGCGCGCTAGTTGGTCGAGAGTCACTGAGAGACAGAGCGAGCGAGTGAGGATGTGTCCCTGTTCCTGGACAGGCAGTGGTAGTGCTCACTCAAGCGCACACACACACACACACACACACACACTTGTACATGATTGATGGTCTTTAGGGCCAGCCTCGGGTCTGTAAACATGGAATCACCTGCAGATGTGGTCCATCCTGTGAGCCTGAGAGCTAATAACATGAACCTGGGATGAGCTAAACAACCCGAATGTCAACGTTTGGCCTACTGCTGACAGGACGAGAGCGCCGACAGAGACGCCGAGTAACATGGCAGAAGTCTGAGATTTGGAGATCCAACAGTGTAGCGTTAGTAAGCTAGCAGACAGGACAACGAATCACGTCAGATGAATCGTTCGAGCGAGCTGATTGATTATGATTCTTTGGGTCCGTGATACCTAAGAGCGTAAACGCAGATCTGTAAAAAAAAGTCTTGAGTAACATTTTCTCCTTATATACTGTAGGTGCAGTTAAACGTCTCTCTGTACAAAACTACTCTATGGGGCGGGGCTATGTTTGTGATGTCACTAACAGAGCCACAGCTTTGCACCAATCATGTTAAAGGATGAGGACGATGCGCTTTAGATATATTTTCTTTAATCATCTAGCCAGCTAGCTATTAAGGAAAGGCAGGAGGATGTGTGGGGGTGTTTCTAATTTGCATATCATGCATATTCATAGATCCTGGCATAATTGATGAGATATATGATAAAGATGGAGAGTTGTTGCTTTGTCGTTTAAGATGGAGCTCTTTTGTTACAAAACATGTTAAACGATTTTCAATAATATAATTATAGTTAAAGTTTCATCGTATTTATACGCCGTTTAAACCGAAAATAATTTTGTAGCTCGTATATTTAGCTCGATAAGGAGCCGTGGGTTAATCCAAAAATGGTGTCGTTCACTTTATATGCTCACTAATTAGGGTAGAACGTCATTTAAACAGTGTGTGTGTGTGGTTGAAGTACTTCTAACCTGAGGACACACACACACACACACACCCCCCCCGTGTACACACCCTGTGATTAAACATTATATTTGATGCTAACTAACAATACTGACGCTCCGCGTGATAAACCGAGCTTAGCGTCGATGTGAAAGCGTTTTTGGCCGTCAGTGCTCGCGTTACTAATGGCGTGATTCTGATTTGTGGCTCTGTGGGTACGTTTGGCACAGTACTCACTGTTTTAACATACATTACACAAATTTTTAAGATACAAAAAAAGGGATTGAATGCAGAGAATGCATGCTGTTTCACCATCAAATGTAAAAAAAAAAAAAAAAAAATTATATAAAATATATATATATATATATATATAAAAAAAAAAAAGAATGGTCATGAGCCTACGGTAGTAGTCCAGAGTGCAGGGAGCGGGAGAGTGGTGACGTTCTGCCTTCGGGGACGGACGCTACTGTGGTAGGCTACACACACACACACACACACTCTTTCACAGACACACACACACACACACACACAGGTGTGCGCTGAGCTCTTCCTCCGTCCTTTATCCTGACCAGCAGCAATACAAACACTAAAAGCAAGGCTCCAGCTTAACGCCCTAAAAAGCATGTGCATATTTTTTTTTCTTTAAAAATGGCAGGCTTCTTTTTTTTTCTTCTTCTATTTTTTTTTTCCTTCTTCAAAGAACAATTAAAGTAAGTAATAAAAACATACAAAAATTCCTTTCCGTTTTGTTTCGCTATTTACAATACAAGGCTTAAGCGCCTCTTTAAAAATCTTTTCTTGAATAAAACTTTCCTTAAGTTTTTTTTTTTCATTTTTATTATTCCCCCCCCAACGACAAAAATGTGCATTTCATTTTTGAAAGGAGTTCCTTGTTATATAACACAGTACCTCCAGGTAGTTAGTTCCTCTGGGTTCTTCTCGTAAGTGCATTTCCAGTTTAAAAAGCTCCTCGGATCCTTAGGTGAGATGGTGCGGTTGCCATGACGATATACGTTTTTGGGGAGTCACGCGATCGGTCAGTTTTTCTGTGAGATCTGTACCTCTGTGTGTGTGTGTGTGTGTGTGTGTGTGTGTGTTTCTGTGTGTGTGAGACATGGAGCGTTCCTGCGAGATCCGGGCGGGTTGCTTGGTAACGGGCGTGGCACCTGTCCTACACCTCCATGGCACATATTTATGTCAGATTGGCTTTTAAGCATCAGTCCTTCTCAGCGTCCTCACCGTGCACCATCTCTCCAAACCTCCGTCCTCTTTCTTTCGTGGAGGACCGGAGGGGGGGCGGAGTCCGGGCGTTAGAAAAGAAGGAAAAGGAAGAGGGGATGGATGAAGCGCAGGTGATTCCCGAGTGATGTCACCTGGGAGGATATCCCTTGAAGTGAGCCCTGCTCCAGGCCGAATGCGGCATGTTCAGACACTTCCGTAAGTGCTCCAGCTCGGCCTGAAGCTTCTCTCTCTCAGCTGCCAGCTTCTGCTTCTGAGCCATCAGCTCCTGTGGCACAACAGAGAGTCGGTAGAAATCAGCCAACGTTTCAGAGCTCGATCGTTAGATAGTTCATTTTATTTTGGGTTATTTTTTTAATCTAAAAAGGTGTTACAGAAGCTGTAGGTGTTTCTGATTCAGTGACTGACTGATAGATTGATTTCACTTGTACATTGTGTTTAGTCATTGTGAAATTTTTCTCGCTCTTTCACACACAATACTGTCCTTCGTGTCTATCATCACTGCTGAGAATGTAAATAAAAACAACTTCAACATCAGGATTTGTGTGTTTAAAAAAAAAACAACAACAAAAACAGCCAGATTTAAACACACAAATTTATATGCTCATTATTGAGGGTGTAAGTTATTGAAGTTGTGCTGCTACACAGACAACAGATCATCATTTGTTCGGGTGTGTGACACTTACCCCCATGGAGTGAGAGACCTGTTCAGCAGTCAGGCTGAGGTTGTAGTGTTGGGCTTCCAGCTTCCTGCACTGACTGTGCAGAACCTCACGCTCGATATTTTGCTCTGAGATGAGAGAAAGAGAGAGAGAGAGAGAGAGAGAGAGAGAGAGAGAGAGAGAGAGAGAGAGAGAGAGAGAGAGAGAGAGTGTAAGTGACCTGCACTTCTGCTCGACAGTAACACACTCTAATGACAGCCTAATGAACACCACAATAAGGTGCAGTCTTCTTTTAGTTTTCTACTAAATAAGAACCAGGTTGAGTATAAAGAAGCTCAGAAGGTACTCAGTGAACTTTATCCGTCTCTCCAGGACCTCACAGGTTCTTTAGTGACTGTTGAAGCCAAAAGTGCTTGAAGTTGTAATACAACCTGCTGAGAGTTTTGTGCTTTTGTGCAAACCTGCTTGAACTGGTGAAATCTCCAGCACAGGATTTATCTTTTAAACTCCTCCCAGTGAACACACTCACTCGCACTCGCACACTCACTCGCACTCGCACACTCACTCGCACTCGCACACTCACTCGCACACTCACTCGCACACTCACACTCACTCGCACACTCACTCGCACACTCACTCGCACACTCACTCGCACACTCACTCGCACACTCACTCGCACACTCACTCGCACACACACACTCACACACACACTCACACACACACTCACACACACACTCACACACACACTCACACACACACTCACACACACACTCACTCACACACTCACTCACTCACACACTCACTCACACACTCACTCACACACTCACTCACACACGTCATCCACCTGCTGCTATTATATTGCTTGGTTTTGTCTTCATTTCTGCGAGGGACTTAAAGCTCTTCTGAAACATTCTGGTGTTAATGACACTTTTTATTAAATGTATGTAATTTTTTGCAGTGATTAAGTGAGAAAGTAATAATAAAATAATAAAAGAAAGTGAAATGAAAGTGAAATGAAAGTGAAATGAAAGTGAAATGAAACATCTACTCGTTTATTGCGTCTTCATGTTTATCCAGCTGTGCCGATACAGATGTTAGTGGCGGTGTGATGATCATGACGGCTCTGATATCAGCTCCTCACCTTCAACATATTCTTGATACGCTTCGAAGATGGACTCGATCCCGTTCCACCGATGTCCCGGAGCCTCTTCCTCTTCCTCCTCTTCCTCCTCCAGTTCATCTGAGTCTTCCTCAGTGGAGAGTTCGGGGCGTGGCGGTACGTCTCTCCGGGCTGCTGGAGGGCAGTGCAGACCGTTGGGCTGAACCGAAGGGTGCGTGTGAGGGTGTGTGCTGCGGCCCGGGCCACCCTGCAGCTCCGGGATGTTGTAGTGCACCGTGGAGTCCAGCGTGTGGTTGGGTTCGGAGATGACCGAGACGCCACCTGGTGGAAGGAGACAGAAAACAGATTGTGTTATTAAAAAAAATGGATACAATATAGATTTTAATAAATATTAAAATATTCGTCTTCATATTCGACTTTAAACTTCATAGGATTTGCTCTTTCTTTGATGAAAATTACATTTTTGGTTTTTGGTACCAATGTAAAATGTCAACTAATGTACTGTATTTAAAGAATTTGTTAAAGAAGACTGACAGGTCTTTAATATTTAATAAATATAATAATAAATATCTTTTTAAAACACAAAAACACATTATATAAAAAGATATTGTATAACAAACTTGTATTTGATTTATTCAAAATAATTTTATGAAAATAAACTCAAAAATGAATTGTTCTGGGATCTAAAGTCTAATGTTTAACCTTTGTGCTTCTGCAGTGCTTTCTGAGTGGACTGCAGCACCGACTCGTGGAACTGCTGGGCGAACTCCTCGGCTGTGAAGCTCTCCCACGTCTTGGTCCGGCCGTTCACGGTTCCCGCGCCGTCTTTTGGATGCGCCGGAGGACGCACACTGTTCAGCAGGCTAGAGGACTTTTTGCTCAGGATTACGTCGCTGCCGCGCTTTTTGTCGGCGTACGACAGGGGAGGGGGCGTGTCCTTCGGTCTGAGCGGTTCAGAGACGGGTCTGAGGTGCTCGGGAGGTGGAGCGGAGGAAGGCTCGGCTGGAGGTCCGGCAGACGGAGGTGGAGGACTCGAGGGTCTGGCGCTGACTGACTTGCCTGACTGACCTGGAGACTGCGATGAGGAAGAATCTACGAAGCGACACACACAAGAAACAAAAATCCTCAGAGATCCTCAGCGTACAGTGTCGTACGCGTGAATAAAACCAGGTATGACGCTTTTACAAGAAACTTAAGGGTGTAAAGCAGTATTTATTAAAGAAATAAAGGAACCAAGAAGAAATCCACGTTCAACATCTGGAGCTGTCACTGTACACAATACACACCATCTGGTTTAATGAGACTGAGAACACTAGAGACAGGAGCAGTGAGTGCAGCACAAACGCCATGTTGTCTCTCTCATCATGGTGTGCAAACACAAAAAGAAATCAGGCTCTGGTGTTAAATCAAGAACAACAAGCTAGTGAATTAGTTACTGTTACCATCCTGATTGTACAGGTTTCCTGTAACAGCTGTAACATTCACATCCTCCAGTGTTTTATTCCTCTTAGAATCCAGCAGTTTATTAACCAAAGTCATCCTTTTTATCCCTTTATAGTTACATTTAATGATGGGTTTAAACGTCCACGAATCGAATCAGTGCCGATTCTGAGTGGTTATAATACAGCTATAGATAAATAGGTTTCTCTTAATGTTAATTAAGGCGACAAAAGCGCATCATGTCCTGTAAAGACTCTGAAGATTTTCTTCTTTGCTTAGAAACACTTTTAATCTTATTATTACTATCTTTCTAATTATACGAAGCCATACCGGTGCCTGAGTACGTTGTTACCATAGAAACGGTAACACGTCAGAAGGAGGTTTCGTTGTCATAATCCCGTGAGTTGAATTACAGGCTGAACTGATGCTGACCAATCGGGATTGAGAATTCAGTGCGTGTGTGTGTGTGTGTGTGTGTGTGTGTGTGTGTGTGTGTGTGTGTGTGTGTGTGTGTGATACCGGTGCCTGAGTACGTTGTTACCATAGAAACGCTAACACGTCAGAAGGAGGTTTCGTTGTCATAATCCCGTGAGTTGAATTACAGCCTGAACTGATGCTGACCAATCGGGATTGAGAATTCAGTGCGTGTGTGTGTGTGTGTATGTGTGTGTGATACCAGTGCCTGAGTACGTTGTTACCATAGAAACGGTAACACGTCAGAAGGAGGTTTCGTTGTCATAATCCCGAGTTGAATTACAACCTGAACTGATGCTGACCAATCAGGATTGAGAATTCAGTGTGTGTGTGTGTGTGTGTGTGTGTGTGTGTGTATACACCTTACCAGGCTGATGGAGCAGCGGGCTCTTACACAGCGGGAAAGGATTATGCCTAATGGTGTCTAGAGTCACACTTTTCTGTTTAATGGCGTGCAGCAGCTCCACCACTCTCTCATTCTCTGTCAGAAGTAAATAAAGGAAACACACTTCAGAGCCTCGTGTGAGACGTGAGAGCCGCGTGTGTCAGAGGAACGAGCGGCACACTTTTATACCATGCTGGAGATGCACGGCTTTATGAACGCGTCAGTACCGTCTCAGCGGTACAAGCGACACGGCTGTTAAAGAAGCTTCTGGATTATCGCTGAACGGAATAAAACACTGGGGTGTGAGCTGTTCTAAGACAATCCTGAAACCAAGGATGTTATACAAAAAATACCTCCTAATATCCATTTCATTTTGCAGTTAGTTCACAAACTTTAGACTGTTTATAGCAGATCAAAAATCCCCCCCAAATAAGCACGTTTTTAAGTTTTTAAGATGTTGGAAAACAGTTCCAATGCACTGACACTGGAGACGCCGTCCATAAAATTATTATCTGTATTAATAATCATGTGGAGCAAATTCCACCGAATGAGCTGTTACTATAGAAACGATCGTGATATTAATACAAATCTGATGTTGGTCTTAATTAAGTACTGAAACTTTAGCACTGGATCAAAAAACTCAACAACACTGTGTGTGTTGTGTGTGTTTTGAGGTGTGTGTGTGTTGTGAGGTGTGTTGTGAGGTGTGTGTGTGTGTTGTGAGGTGTGTGTGTGTGTTGTGAGGCGTGTGTGTGTGTGTTGTGAGGTGTGTTGTGAGGTGTGTGTGTGTTGTGAGGTGTGTGTGTGTGTGTGTGTGTGTTGTGAGGTGTGTGTGTGTGGTGAGGTGTGTGTGGTGAGGTGTGTGTGTTGTAAGGTGTGTGTGTGTGTTGTGAGGTGTGTGTGTGTTGTGAGGTGTGTGTGTATGTTGTGAGGTGTGTGTGTGTTATGAGGTGTGTGTGTGTGTTGTGAGGTGTGTGTGTGTGTGTGTGTGTGTTGTGAGGTGTGTGTGTTGTGAGGTGTGTGTGCGTGTTGTGAGGTGTGTGTGTGTGTGTGTTGTGAGGTGTGTGTGTGTGTGTTGTGAGGTGTGTGTTGTGAGGTGTGAGTGTGTGTGTTGTGAGGTGTGTGTGTGTGTGTTGTGAGGTGTGTGTTGTGAGGTGTGAGTGTGTGTGTTGTGAGGTGTGTGTGTGTGTGTGTTGTGAGGTGTGTGTTGTGAGGTGTGAGTGTGTGTGTTGTGAGGTGTGTGTGTGTGCATACACTATATACCTTTCCTCTGCTGCATGCTCAGGTGATTGAGGCTGAACATGGTGAGAAAGCGTTTTTTGGCCTCCAGCTCCGGGCTGTTGTCCATCTCCTCAGGAGTGAAGCGAGTGCTAAGCGGTGGAGGCAGGCGCTTGCTGGCCACAGCCGGAGGCGAAGGGCTTCGTTCCCGGAGCATCCTCCTCCTCTTCCTCCTTTTATGTTCCATCAGCTCCTCTCGCCGAGACATGGTGGTCAAACAGAACATCCGCAGAAACTCCAACTTCTATAGCCAGAGTGAGGAGCACAGAGAGAGACAGAGAGAGAGAGAGAGAGAGAGAGAGAGAGAGAGAGAGAGAGAGAGAGACAGAACGAGAGAGAAAGAGAGAGAGGATTTTTTTTTTCCAGTGCTTTAATTATCACCCATACAGCATTAAAGTGGTGTGTGTGTGTGTGTGTGAAGTGCCTTTTTGAGTGTGCAGCACTGCATTACCTCAGTGGAGTCGTCCAGTTTGAGTGGCGGTTGCTCGGCCACTCTCCGGAGATGAGCTCTCACCTCCTCTTCATCGCTCTCGTCGTACGAGTCATCCAGCTCGTAGTAATACCCTGCGTACGACAGCATGCCCGAGTCACTCAGCGCTCGATTCAACACACATGATGGGTTATTAACATTCTAGACACTTGATAACAAGAGGGAGTTAAGCTGTGTGTCAGAAACCATGACCCTTTATCTGCTTTCACTTCTTGAATGGATGTGAAAAAGACCATTTTATATCGTGGATGGAAATATTTGTCACTCGTACACGCATGAGGCTGTAATCAAGACGCAGATACATGGGTCTACATACGCATATTGTTTATATTTATATTGTAATTCCAAGACAGATTCTAATCTGAATCCAACATTTACCTCAATGCTAAAACACAACCCACCTTTCTCTCTCGCTTCCCTCCTCCTCCTCTCCTCCAGGTCCAGTTTGCTAACCGGTCGTCGATGCAGCTGCAGATATTCGTCGTACACGAGCACTGTATCGCTTCCCGGCCTCGTCGGTGGTCCCGAAAGGCCTTTATGGACAGCACTGCTCTTCAGAGTACCGCTCAGCTCGCCGTATTGTGTGCTCAGACTCAGCGCTGCCCTCTGCTGGTTTAAAAAGGACTGTGTGGATTTCTCCAGCTCAGCCAGGAAAGGGCGGGTCTCCGAGAACCCCGTAGGCCGGACGAGTGGGAACTTCTCGTGTCCGTCTTTAGGCTTTTCCGAGCTGAAATGGCGCTCGGTTTTGGTGGGAGGCGGAGCAAGGCGGCTGATGTCGTAGGGACCTGAATGTGGCTCGTGTAGAGTCCGCCTTGACTCCGTGGAGGTCTCTATTGTCGCTGCTGGGTTCCAGAGGGTGGTGGGTGGAGCAGGGGCATGAGGTTTGGGGGAGATGAGAGGTGGAGGACCGCTGAGGAGGGGGAGGATATCCCGCTCACGATCGCGCTCTCTGCTGCCGGGTTCCTGGTGGTTTGGAATGGGCCTGTGTGGAAAACAAAGAGCTGCAAATGTTAATATACAAGACAAAGTAAATTAAACAATATTGACATCTTTAAACATAAAGTCTCGTTATAAAAAGCTAGAACAGGTTTTCACAAGATTAAATAGAAATTCCCTGGAAAAAAAAAAAAAACAAAAACATTCATTTTGCCCCACGTGGAACCTACAGAAATGATAATAGCTAAAAAAAACCCCACACATTTAAAAATAAAGTCGATTGTACAAAAATGGCTTTCTGTGGTTGAGACTCCTTCATTAAATATGTCCTTAACCCTCAAAGAAGCTAATCAGATCAGAGCGTCCTGAGACATCTGATCACACGAGAGCTGTAATTATCAGTGTGGGTCTCACACACACACACACACACAAACACACACACAAACACACACACACACAGGTTCACTCATCCGTAAAACCACCACTAAGTCTTTCACGGGATCTGACCTCTCGAATGCAACAAAAGCAAGAGCTCGTGTTACGCAGGTAGAAAAGCCGACTGTAAACAAAGTGCGGAGGTTCCCATGTGTGACTATCGCTGAGGTCAGAGCCTCAACAGGTTAAACAATAATTATCAGCATCATGAGTGTGTGTGAGTGTGTAATGAGGCTTGTCGGATCAGAAATGAGTAATACAAAGGAAACAATACAAAAAAAAAATCATCTGGGAACACAGTCACTTCCTCTAGTGCTGTCAAAATCAAAGACAATTCCTCACTCTCTATCTCTGTCTGTCTGTCTGTCTCCATCTCTGTCTGTCTGTCTCTATCTCTGTCTGTCTGTCTCTATCTCTGTCTGTCTCTATCTCTGTCTGTCTGTCTCTATCTCTGTCTGTCTGTCTCTATCTCTGTCTGTCTCTATCTCTGTCTGTCTGTCTGTCTCTATCTCTGTCTGTCTCTATCTCTGTCTGTCTGTCTGTCTCTATCTCTGTCTGTCTGTCTCTATCTCTGTCTGTCTGTCTGTCTCTATCTCTGTCTGTCTCTCTCGATCTCTGTCTGTCTGTCTCTCTCTCTCGATCTCTGTCTGTCTGTCTCTATCTCTGTCTCTCTGTCTGTCTGTCTCTATCTCTGTCTGTCTGTCTGTCTGTCTCTCTCGATCTCTGTCTGTCTGTCTGTCTCTCTCGATCTCTGTCTGTCTGTCTCTATCTCTGTCTGTCTCTATCTCTGTCTGTCTCTATCTCTGTCTGTCTGTCTCTCTCTCGATCTCTGTCTGTCTGTCTCTCTCTCGATCTCTGTCTGTCTGTCTCTCTCTCTATCTCTGTCTGTCTGTCTCTCTCTCTATCTCTGTCTGTCTGTCTCTCTCTCGATCTCTGTCTGTCTGTCTCTCTCTCTATCTCTGTCTGTCTGTCTCTCTCTCTATCTCTGTCTGTCTGTCTCTCTCTCTATCTCTGTCTGTCTGTCTCTCTCTCTATCTCTGTCTGTCTGTCTCTCTCTCTATCTCTGTCTGTCTGTCTCTCTCTCTATCTCTGTCTGTCTGTCTCTCTCTCTCTATCTCTCTCTCTCTGTCTGTCTGTCTCTATCTCTGTCTGTCTGTCTGTCTCTCTCTATCTCTGTCTCTATCTCTGTCTCTCTCTCTGTCTCTCTCTCTCTCTCTCTCTCTCTCTCTCTCTCTCTCTCTCTGCATGCACACGCACTTCAAACAGCCACCCTGCAGCGATGCCAAAACCCAGAGTAACACGGACACCAAGAATAGTGCGGCTTCCCAAATAAACGCTATGTCGCCATGGAAACGAGAAGTGTACACTGTCACCGAAAAAGTCAGAGAAACCGTACCCTGTTGTGCTCTTTCAAATGACAAAAAAAATAGTTTGAAAATTAAATCTAAATAACTAAGATATATCTCGAGTTGCTTAAATATATATTCTCAGATACCATGTCATCAGCTCATTTGCATATAGGTGACATCACAAACTAAGCTCTTTTTGTAGCAGTGTACAATTCCTCAAGCAAAACAACATATAAGCGAGTGTAAGGTTCTTTTAATCCCTAAAATGTAAGCCTCTGTACCTCGGCCCCTCGTTCCGTAGTTCAGGCACATCTCCTGGCCGGCCAATGTCTAGATGTTGCTCCAGAACCTGCTGGCGAAACTCAGACACTTGGTACTGTCTGTCCTCTTTCTCCTGCCGCAGTTTCCTCTGCCGAGCCAGCCACCTCTCCTCCTCGTTGTTGCGCTGCAGTATCATGGCGGGCGTCAGAGCACCGGGTCCCGTCCCACCTGGTCCTAGGTACATGCCATGTGCGGAAATCAGAGTGGGCACCGGATGGTGGGAGGAGCTTATTGAAGGGTGCAGGCCAGCCTGGATTGGTTTAGGAGCAGGGAGGGTGGGCTCTTTGGTTTTATCTGGAGAGGAAACACACTTGTTTAGAGGGAGACGGAAGTGCAACAAGCAAACCATATAGACGTGATGGTCAGGTGTCCACATGTTGTGTATCTAATATAATGTTTATCTAGTGCAGATCAATAACTTAATATTGTGTTAGTACAGTGATGTATTCTATATTTTATTACATTTTATAAGACACTACACCTGGTATACTACATTTTTATTATACTACAATATACCAGCTTTATTAACTTTACACTACATTACATTATGCTATACTGTACTATACAATGCTATACTTTGTTATATCACATTCCATTCCACCATACTATATCATTTCACAAGACCTGGAGCATGATAAGACAACTCTAAGTGCACTCGTGTGTTAGTCTTAGTGTAGTATAGTGTGGTGTAGTATATTGCTGTGTAGTTGTGTATAGTGTAGTATAGTGTGTGTAGTATATTGCTGTGTAGTTGTGTATAGTGCTGTATAGTAATGTATAGTGTAGTATAGTGTGTGTAGTATAATGTGGTGTAGTAGTGTATAGTGTAGTATAGTGTGTGTAGTATAATGTGGTGTAGTAGTGTGTAGTGTAGTATAGTGTGTGTAGTATAGTGTGGTGTAGTAGTGTCTAGTGTAGTATAGTAGTGTATAGTGTAGTATAGTGTGTGTAGTATAATGTGGTGTAGTAGTGTGTAGTGTAGTATAGTGTGTGTAGTATAGTAGTGTATAGTGTAGTATAGTGTGTGTAGTACAGTGTGGTGTAGTATTGTGTAGTGTAGTATAGTAGTGTATAGTGTAGTTTAGTGTGGTGTAGTAGTGTATAGTGTAGTATAGTGTGGTGTAGTAGTGTAGTATAGTAGTGTATAATGTAGTATAGTGTGTGTAGTATAATGTGGTGTAGTAGTATGTAGTGTAGTATAGTTTGTGTAGTATAGTGTGTGTAGTATAGTGTGGTCTAGTAGTGTGTAGTGTAGTATAGTAGTGTATAGTGTAGTATAGTGTAGTATAGTGTGGTGTAGTAGTGTAGTATAGTTTGTGTAGTATAGTGTAGTATAGTGTGTGTAGTATAGTGTGGTCTAGTAGTGTGTAGTGTAGTATAGTAGTGTATAGTGTAGTATAGTGTAGTATAGTGTGGTGTAGTAGTGTAGTATAGTTTGTGTAGTATAGTGTAGTATAGTGTGTGTAGTATAGTGTGGTCTAGTAGTGTGTAGTGTAGTATAGTAGTGTATAGTGTAGTATAGTGTAGTATAGTATAGTACAGTATAGTATAGTACAGGTTAGTATAGTAGAGTGTAGTTTAGTATTGTGTAGTAGAGTATAGCATAGCACAGTATATACAGTAAGATAAAACGTGATACATCACACGTCCCTGTGTTACCTGCTCTGTTAGGAGTGAGTCTCTCGGCAGCCTTCACTCGTTCCTCTGCCTGTCCTCTCAGAGCGTGGAGCTCAGCCAGGTAGTGACCCTCCATGGCCTTGGACACCTGAAGCTCCTTCTCTCGTGCTGCTCTCTCCTTCTGTCTCTCCAGCTCTCTGTCTCTCTCCCTCTCCCGCTCTCTTTCTTTCTCTCTCTCCCGCTCCCTTTCTCTTTCCCGCTCCCTCTCCCTCTCGAGCTCCTTTTCTCGCTCTCGTTCTCGCTCCCGCTCTCGTTCTCGCTCTTTCTCTCGCTCTGCCTCTCGCTCCCGGTCCTTTTCCCGCTCGCGCTCCCTTTCGCGCTCCCTTTCTCTATGACGAAGCTCATCTTCCATATGGAGCCTGGGGAGAGATGACACACGAAGGAAGAGGAAAAAAGGGGGGATGGGGTGAGGTCAGGAACAGCTTTCATAACACTCAGAAATATATTTGAGAGAGATATATATATATATGTGTATACGTGTGTGTGTGTGTGTGTGTGCGCTCGTTTACCTCTCAGACTGCAGACTGGACAGCGAGGCATGGCTGAGGTCACCAGGGTAACGCACCCCTGGGAGATGCATGGGCATGGCAGATGGGTGCAGTGGGGGCAGAGCGCCCCCTGCAGGTAAAGGATAAAATGAAGACCTCAGTGCGGACAAGAACGGATCGTCCATCCTTAGAGAGAGACAGGAAAAGAGAAAAGGGTGTAGACAGTTATTCTCCTGAGGGATGTGGCTGTGTCATGAGGCAATAGGAGGCTTAATGGGTTAAAAACACTCCAGTCTAGATATTTGTTTTTATAAAAAACTAATTTTGTGTTTGTGTTGATGAAATTTGCATAACTATCCAGATAGATAGATAGATAGATAGATAGATAGATAGATAGATAGATAGATAGATAGATAGATAGATAGATACTGAATAACAAAGAAAAGGGGGATCATGTATGCTGTTACCTGTAAGGGGAGAATGAGGGGTGAACCAGGTAGCTGGGGTGATAATAATTAGCGGCAGCAGCCGCAGCTGCAGCCGGGTCCAGGCCCATGGGCAGCGAGGGCATGCGCAGGTCCTCGGCCGTAGCGTATGGACGGAAACCGCGCAGGTACTCCTCTGGTACGCCGGTGGGGGGCACGCCATGGGGCATCTGCCTTTGCAGGCTGCTAGACGTAAAAAGATTCATTTACGGGTGTCGGCGCTGTCGGCCTTCCAAAACTAGGGATGTTCTGGTGCCAGCGTGGGCGTGAACCAATCCCTGGTCCCTCAGTGTGTTTTAGAAAGTCATACTTACTTAAGGGGTTGAAAGCGTGAATCCTGCATCACAGATCCAGACGTCAGGCCAAACGCGTACGGATTTCCTATGAGGTGGGCTGGAACAGAAGGGCCGCCCTTTTCCTGAGCCTCAGGCGGCAAACGCTCTCGACTGACACCACGGGGGCCCGACTCTGACTGTGAGAAAGGCAAATTCAGAGAGATAGAAAGCTTTAATGCAGTGGAGATACTGAGAATGACACACTTGTCTCGTTAGATTAGTCTTACAGCAACACACACACAGCGCTTTTAATAAGAACCTTGAAATCTATAAAGACTTTCTCTTGGCACAGAACCTACACAAGCAGTTCAGACAGAGCCACTGAGACGAACGAGTCGCCACAGAGTTACGGCGAAGAGCAGCAGATGTATGTAGTGAGACTTGAGGAAGAAAAGGCGAGGCGTACGGACGCCTCCGAGTCGGAGCGACGCAGACAGGTGGGGAGGGAATGCTGAGTGAAGCTGTGTGAAACTGTGGACATCCTTTTGGCAGCGTTCCTCTGGAGAAAAGCCCATTTAGAGCACCATTACCTCTGTGTCCCAGCCAATGACCCGTCACCACTCAACACTGCTCACATGTAATATTAAATGCCTCTGGTGCTTGTACCTCCTCCCTGTCAGTTCCTCTTTATCTCTCTGTTTAACGCTCTCCACTTAGCAGCGAGTCGGCGCCCACACATGCCCCCTGACCCCTCCTGCCTCTCCTGAGTACCCGGCACTGCTAATGGCTTTGTAAGCGCTCGCGGGGACGAGAAGGAGGAGGGTCACTCGCTGATGTGCACCCAGGCAGAAAAGTGCTTCAGATACGTCAAAAGAAGTCAAAATCAGAGGCATCTCAAACCCCCTCCCGGTTTCCTACCTCCACTGCGAGTATCACAGAGACGGCTCGGGCGATGTAGAATGCTACACCCCCGTCTATTAGTGCTGCTTTTCTTTTTTTATTTGTGGCTCATCTGCTGACATTTAGCCGCAGCATCTCATGCCGATTGAACGCCATAAAGAAGCAATACAGGCCCTCGGAGAGGAGATTTCCACGCTGTAAATCAAATAGATGGCTTTGGACGTGTGCATCGTGGTTCTCGCTGCAAGAAAATGGCACGACGTCCATTTCTGCTTTTACACGACATCTGTTCAGCACACAGTTGAGAGAAGAAGGGATCTGATGCTCCCTGTTCAATGACTCCCTACCGCAAATTGTAAGAAGTCTTAATTTCTTTTTAATCTGCCTCATTAAGATGGCAGTGTTTGACTTTGTGCCTTGAGGCAACTGCGAGTTTTGTGAGCTGGTTTGGAGATCGTACGGCCCTCGAGATTACTGTTATTTTATTTAAACCAACAGAATCAGATATATTTACAAAACATATACATCAAACGATGAACAATAAAATTGGTCAGTATGAATTCATTCGTTTTAATTAGCCATTACTAAAGAATATATACTGGTTTTATTTTTGTTGTATCGTGATTAGTGTTGCGTATAGAAATTTACTGGAATGTTAAAACTGACTATTTTACGACGATGAAACAAAAAAACAAAACACTAAAGAATTCACGTTTAAAATCGGCTTCCTTTTCTAAAAAACACACACCAGTGCCCTCTGCTGGCCATTTTGTCTTTAGCACCCTCAGAGTTCTGCACCACGTTACCTCTGGCACGGTGTGTGTGTACGTGTGTTTGTGTGTGTGTGTGTGTGTCTCAGAGGGCCAGCAGGTGTGTGGTGGGCCTGCACACATTAAAAATGAAAGAGCATGTGCTGTGTTAGGAGCCCGAGGCCTGTCTGCTGCCTGGCCCTGCTCCGCCTTTGTGTCTTTTGTCTGCCTGTGATGAAGTATGACCCTCGAAGTAACCTTGTTCAGCGGCGAGCAAAACACGCATTGAATCTCGCTCCAAAACTCCCCAGTGTGGTCAGATATATACAGATAAAGATAAAAAAAAACAAACAAACGACAATCAATCTAAGACAAATTAAGAACCGTCATTTAAAACGGTGTATCTTAGTTCAAAAGTGATCGACTCTGAGTGTGTGTTCTTACTGTCTTAAAGTGACCCTCACCTTTCTCTGAACTATACACTCACAGCAGAATGCACTCTCCATTTAAAATAAAGCATCTGCAAACCCACAAGACACACGCACACACAGCATGTGAACGCCTGCCCCTTGCCCTCCCCATGATAAAGCGCTGGGGAAACCGTGCGCATCAGTACGGCATACGCTGGCGTCACTCAGATGGAGCGATAAATCCGAATTGGCAATTAAGAAGCAATTACAAGCTGCAGCAGCAGAACGGCAGCTTTCACCGAGAGCAAAGCCACTCTCCGTCTTGTCTCATTCGCTCTCTCTCTGTCTCTCACACACACACACACACACTCTGACAGCACACCCAGCGTAATGAACAGTTCCTATATGGATAACATGTTTACTCAACAGTAAAGTTCATTTCACTCGTTTTGTCCGTGTCAGAAGCTGAAACCGAAGCCGAAGCTGAAGCATACTCTCGTATTGACCTCCGACCTCTACTGAAACCCCGGGCTAACGGAGTCGGTCGTAGAGGTCAGAAGGAAGCCGGAGCGGGGAACAGATGATGGCCGTGGCTTTCACAACCTGCGAACTCGCCTCTTAGGTAACGAGTTCGGCTGCCGTTAACATTAGTGCATGCAAACAAGAAGGATTAGAGCATGTGTGTAATTCTTTAGAAGAAAGGAGAGAGAGAGAGAGAGAGAGAGAGAGAAAGAGAGAGAGAGAGAGAGAGAGAGAGAGAGAGAGAAAGAGAGGATAGAAGGATGCACTTGACTGCTGTGAGGATTGGGGGGGTTATGGGACGTGTGTATGTGTGTGTGCCGTTTGGGGTTGGGCACAGATGTCGGTTGTTGTCGAATCCTTCAACCCGGTGGCCTTTCGGTATTGTTTCACGTGGTGGGGAGGGGAAGCTGTGTCACATGCACATATGTCTCTGACATTCTGCCATGGCGTGTCGTTAAGCCACTAATCCCTCGACAAACAAGTGTGTGTGTGATTAAGTGTGCACATTGTGTGTGAATTGATTTAGAATCGACGTTACACAGTCTAAAGTTCGTATATACAGACATTTCCGATTAAAACGATCCAGCTTCAGATCAAAGTTACACAGGATCAAATTCCCCCGAAGGCATTTAGAACAGACGTTAAACAGCTTAACATTCGTTAAAAAGGACTGGAACTCAACACGGATGTATACGCTGTGTGGGATTTGATCAAATCATTAAACAGTTTAAGTGGTTATTTATTGGAAAAGGATTTATAAAGCAAAACCTTCATAAAAAATGTGTATTATGTAGAATAATTTCACAAACAGTGTTTAGAAATGATGTTCTGTAGCATAAAGCTAGTAACGAGGTACAGAAAAATTAAAAATTAGAAATTTTTGAAAACAATTAAAGATGTTAAAGTAGTAGGTCATTTTTAAATCAGACTGCAAATGTAAGGAGCACAAAGTTTTAAGCTAAGAATGAACACAATTTGTAAATAAACAGTAGGATTAATAATAGCAGGGAAATCAAGACAATATTAATGCAACAAACCTGTGTGTACAGAATTAGGTGTGAGGAGGCTGTTACCTCTCGAACAGGGCGGCTCTCGCTCCTCCACAGGCCGTTGACCGTTTTGGTAGGGGCGATGGTGACCACCGGTGGGGTGCTGGGCACGTTGTGGCCTCCAGGGGGCACTATGACGGGCCCGAGGGGACCGCGCTTTGGCGTGCTCACTGGAGAGCTCTGGTTTGTGGCTGGAGAAGAGACAGGGGAGGACTCGCTACTGATGGAGGAACCTGCTGAGAAAATAAAAAATACAAAAACAAAGCGATTACTAATGTTTTTTTTTTCCCCTGCTGATATCGATCATGATCCTGAGCCGCTTCACTCTCTCTGCAAGTGCCATATGATGACTGTAGCTTGTCAAAGTGAGAAAACACACAGGAAACCGCACAGTCTCAGAGCTGCCATACACACACCCACACGCTTGTTTCCTCTCTCTCTCTTACACACACACACACACACGCACACGCACTGGAACGAATACGGCAACAGTCTCATTTAAGACAAACACATAAATCTGACACACACATCAGTCACTGATACATTACCGAGATCAAAGAGCGTCCAAACCCCAGAAACAAACACTAATTCTTTTATTATAAACAAGTCAAATATTTCATTTCTTTAAAAAAAGTAAAAAACGTTTTGCAGCGTTAACGCTCGTCGTCTCTTAAAGCTGCAACGTGTAACATTTAAAAGTGACTGTAGGTCTGTGATGCAAACGTTATTCTAAAACATAAATAATAAAGCTTTCAAATTTTGTTTCAAAGATTCATACGCAATTGATCGAGTTTCTTCATTTCAGGTTTGTTTGCATTTATTTTTCTTTATCATTCTGGCCCAGAATTAAGCCCCGCCCCTTTGCCCTAACGGCAAGATACGAGAGAAATGCTTTTATCAGATGGAACAAGGTCAGCTTGTTGATTACAGTAAGGCCTGGGTTTCGCTGTAAAATAATGACGTATCGCCGCTTTAATCGTTCCATCACTACAGTAAATAATATCTTAAAACATATATACAGACAAACAGAAAAATGTAATGAAAATAAAAATAGTGATGTAGGTGTTGGTGTATGAAGGTCTTCCCAAAACAAGTCATTTTGCAGCCAAGTTCTTGGTGTACAGAAGGAGATTTTTGTTGGAAAAGCATCACAGGTTTCACCTTCATGGAGCTGCTGAGACGCCAAGAGCGAGTGTGAAGCTGCCATGAAGGCTACTGAAGTCATTCGGATTTGTTTAGTTTACCGGGGGAGTGTTGGTGATCACGCAAGCCGTCTTTCCTAAATATTTATCTAATAAAGTCTATTATTAAGCACATGTTTAGACTTTTTACTCATTTTTTAGAAGTTTTTTTTATAGAAAGATCTGCTAAAAAAAGACATTTAAAAAAAAAAAAAAGATAAAATGAGAAAAAAAGAGATAAAATGTATAAAATGTAAAAATAAAATAAAGTGTTTTAATTCAAAAATATAAACAACGCTATATTTGTTACATAACAAACAGATATATATATATATATATAAAATGTATATATACATATATAAAATGTATACACACACACACACACACACACACACACACACATATACACATACATATCGTCGCTGTCGGGCGGAAACCTCGTATGTCCAAATTTGGTCAATTTCATATTTTTTCACATATGGATGCTATTGGTCAGTCTCCACGTGGGTCTGTTATTTTTACAAGTTATTAACCAATCTAAAGTCTTGAAAATAGCTTGAGCGCAAATCTCATAACTCCATTGGACACTTCAACTGTCCACCTCTTCCTCACTCCGTGGGAGAGCTTCACGGCATATTTCTCCTCAAGAAGAGTCGCAACGAATCAACACGTCTTCTGAGGTAAATGTCTTCAAAACACTGGGCTCAAAGAAAAAAAAAATCTTGACCCCCGCTAGTTCTGGTGCTCGTCTGAGGACAGGAATTTAGCACAAGACAATCCACTGTAACGCGGACTAAACCCTGTGCACTGCAGATAAGGTACGGCGTTTTTTTTAATTTCCTGAAAAATAACGGTTTTGGAGATACGAGGTTTCCGCCCTACAGCGACGATATATAAATATAAGTACTCGTTGGCTCACTGTTCGTCCTTGCAAAAGCTGTCAATCATTTCTCATTTTATTTTTTTTCTCAGATCTGTTTATCCGGTTTATTTCCTGATACAGAACGTCACACATCGTGACAGACAGAGAAGGAATGAATCAATA
>NC_083468.1:2484264-2489264 GCF_030014155.1 Tachysurus vachellii | reverse complement strand
CTCTTCCTTTTGATGGTTTGGTAGGACATCAACTCTGAGGGCACCAAGACTACAGGCTACTAACAATAGCACACTACAGTTTCTTATGTAATAAAGTGCACCATTAGGATGAACAGTACGTCGATACGGCGAAAGCCGAGCTAGTCGGGATCTCTGACCGGCTTCTTCGGTGGCTTCGCTTTGTTCGGTCGAACGTTCGCTACAACCAAACGAGGAAGTGGAAAAAGTAAACGAATTTTCGGAGCACTTTGATTGGTTTATTGTTGTTAGTATGTACCGTGCTCCTACTGACAGATGACGCTGCCATGGCGACCTCCAGAAAACATACCTACAGACGACGTTACAGCGGAAAACCGAAAAGGAAACACAACACGACACAACTCGGAATTTCTGGGACGGTTTTCCTCAACTGAGCTGAGCACGAGGAGATCAATCGTTGTCTGTTAGATCTATGACAGATTATTAAGGTTCGCTGTTTGGACGACGTAGAAGGACAGAAGAAGAAGAAGAAGAAGAAGAAGAAGAAGAAGAAGGTGACGATTTTTCCTCTGTATGTAGCTCAAATACATCATTCCAAGCTCCAACTTTGGATGATGATGATGATGAAGAAAAGTAGATTATCTGGTACCAGTTTAACACTATTAATAGGATGTGGTTTATATCTGAAAACATTTCTGCTGGTCTGTTTCACTGGAGATAATACAGAACTTCCTTTAGGGTTCTTTAGCTTCTGAAAGAGTTTCTTAAAAAGGGGAGGAAAAAAAAAAAAAAAAAAAAAAAGAACGGTAGGATAATTCAAACTCAACACCGCACGTAACCGAGCCAGCCGTTCAACTCGCCCTGATTCACCCACATCAAACACGACTCTGCGGAGCCTGAGGTGATGTTTTTTGACACGTACGCTTGACGTGAAATGAAAGCTTCTGGTGTGAATGCTGGTAAACTACAAAAAAAAAAAAAGCAAACCTGCACTACAGTACATGAGGCAGCGGGTGCACAAACTTTTATGGACAGATAACTGACAGCGGTGAAAAGAAGAGGAACTACAGAAGTTCTATGAAGCAGCATGTTTACACACACACACACACACACACACACACACACACACAGATCTCTCCCTCACATTCTATCTCGCATAGACAGACCACAACTAGCGCACACTGGAATTCACACTTACAGAAATGTGCCCCACACATACACACACACACACACACACACACACACACACACACACCGGCTGTTCAGCTACCCCTCCTCGCTGTGCTGTGAGAACAGAAAAGCGGCGTCTGCTTACTGCACAAAGGAGCGCTGCCGTCTCTGTCTCTGTCACCCATCGCTGCATCTTCCAAGCCTCGCTCGTCCGAGCTGCTGAAGGAATCACCATCTTTCTCCTCTCACTTTCCTGCTTCAGGCTTTCTCTCTCTCACAAAGAGCTTATCTAACAAAGCAGCACACACACACACTGCCTATCTCTCTCTCTCTCACCCTCCCACTTCTCTCTCTCTCTCTCTCTCTCTCTCTCTCAGCGAGTGAAAACTCTCAGCCTAGCAGCTGCTGCAATGTCACATGACCTCCTCTCCCTGCTTTCCTCTCCTCCTCCTCCTCTTCCCCTCTCAACCTATAATTCCTCAGCCTGTCGGAGATAACAGAGGCATGCTCCCACTGCCACAGAGAGAGAGAGAGAGAGAGAGAGAGAGAGAGAGAGAGAGAGAGAAAAAGAGAGAGAGAGAGAGAGAGAGAGAGAGAGAGAGAGAGAGAGAGAGAAAGAGACATCAGCTGCCTCTTCTACCTCACAACCATGGCCACTCCATCTGACCCATTCTCTTTGAAGTTTGGGTATTTAGCCTTGTTGTGTGTGTGTGTGTGTGTGTGTGTGTGTGTGTGTGTAGAGATAGAGCCGGAGGCAGAGGTGGAGGCTTGTTCTGGCGTGCACTGTTAAGACCTTGCCCTGCAACAACCTCCCCCCACCCTATCTCTCTCTCTCTCTCTCTCTCTCTCTCTCTCTCTCTCTCTCGCACACACACACACACACACACACTCAGGCTGTGAATCAAGCGGTAGCATCACAACTAAATGACATTTTTCTCCATGTTTCATTTCTGAATAAGTCCTGATCCGATTGGTCGATATCGTGATCCCCCCCACCCCCCACTGGTGAAACAGATTTAATTAAACAAACTGAAGGTAAATGCTTGATTACAGTTCATCTTCAAATCTCCAGTGTGTGTTTGTGTGTGTTTGTGTGTGTTTGTGTGTATGTCATTAGAGCTCTGTCTGTCCATGGTTAATATTTAATCAGACATTGCACAGGAATGAAAGAGTTAACGAGAGGATTCATCACTCCTCCCCCTCGCTGCTATCATCACCGGCTAGAATGACTTGTTCCTTTACTCATTTCCTCCTTGCTCGGCTCACGGCTTGCTTTCTCACAGAGCGAGAGAGAGAGAGAGAGAGAGAGAGAGAGAGAGAGAGTAAGGAAGTGAGTGAGAGAGAAAGACAGAAAGGTAAAGAGAGACAAGCAGATAGAGAGAGACGGGATAGAGGATAGACAGAGAGAGAGAGAGAGAGAGAGAGAGAGAATGAAAAGAAAAGATGTGAAGAAACAAAAAGCGAAGGAAAGAGAAACAATCTAAGGACAAAAAGAGAGATAATCAGGGGAGAGAGACAGAAAGGGAGTCACCACCCACAGAGATAGATAGAGAGAGAGACAGAGATGGATAGAGCCTGAGGCAGAGGTGGAGGCAGCGGCCATCTCAAGAACAACACTCAGCTTTGTGGTTGGCCCTTCTATCACCCCCCACCCCAACACACACACACACACACACACACACACACACACACAGTAGCAACACTTTTACACAAACCTGACACTGTGCTTTTTTTTTTTTAACTGTGACTGATACTAACAGGAACTACTCAGGGGCGGAGCTTGTACCACTGATCATCAGTGACCACATCATACATACACCACACCACACCACATAAAGCCAAATTGTGTCTGATTCACACAATGCTGCGGTACACACACACACACACACACACACACGCACACACACACACACACACACACTTTCACTGAAGGCTTCATATTTCCTGACTTTGATTCACAGCATCACACAAACACAAACACAAACACACACACAAACACACACACAAACACACACAATCAAGAGGCATAAGATCACATTTCAGGTACAAGTCTCTCCCTTGTCAATCACACAGAAAAAACCCCCATCACTGCTCTCGTGTTCAGAGCGTATCTCACGTGACCCTGAAGGTGTTCACACACACAATATGTGTGACAAGTAAATGTAAAACAAAGTATGGGAGTACATCACTAATATAAGAACTATAGTATACTGTACTGTACTACACTATTGTATACTGTACTACACTACACTATACTACACTATAGTATACTATACTATACTGTACTATACAACTGTACTATACTGTACTATACTATAGTATACTGTACTATACTCTACTACTGTACTATACACTATACTGTGCTATACTACACTATACTGTACTATACTATAGTATACTATACTATACTACACCATACTATATTATACTGTACTATACAACTGTACTATACTGTACTATACTATAGTATACTGTACTATACTCTACTACTGTACTATACACTATACTGTGCTATACTACACTATACTGTACTATACTATACTATACTATACTACACCATACTATATTATACTGTACTATACAACTGTACTATACTGTACTATACTATAGTATACTGTACTATACTCTACTACTGTACTATACACTATACTGTACTATACTACACTATACTGTACTACACTATAGTATACTATACTATACTACACCATACTATATTATACTGTACTATACAACTGTACTATACTGTACTAGACTACACTATACTGTACTACACTATAGTATACTATACTATACTACACCATACTATATTATACTGTACTATACAACTGTACTATACTGTACTAGACTACACTATACTGTACTACACTATAGTATACTATACTATACTACACCATACTATATTATACTGTACTATACAACTGTACTATACTGTACTAGACTACACTATACTGTACTACACTATAGCATACTATACTATACTATACCATACTGTACTATACTACTGTACTATACTGTACTACACCATAGTATACTGTACTATACTCTACTACTGTACTATACACTATACTGTACTACACTATAGCATACTATACTATACTATACTATACTACACCATACTATATTATACTGTACTATACTACTGTACTATACTGTACTACACTATAGTATACTGTACTATACTCTACTACTGTACTATACACTATACTGTACTATACTACACTATACTGTACTATACTATACTCTATTCAGCAAATAATTAGTAACACAATCCAAAATACAAATAATATTCAGAAAATGTATGACATATTATTCATATTTGAGCTACTATAGTATATTATATAACTATACTACACTATACTCAGGAACCAATCAGTAACAGAATTCAATATTGAAAAGAAATTTAGAAACAATATTACAATACATCATTTAAAATAGAAATATACTACACGTACTATACTACACTATACCACAATTACTATAATTACCATACTATACTATACATACTACATGTACCATACTACACTATACTTACCATACTACATTTACTATACTACACTATACTAACCATACTATACTTACCAGACTACACTATACTTACCATACTACACTATACTTACTATACTATAGTGTTCAGCAATCCAACACAAAATTGCTATCCAAATGAGCAAGATTTCAACAGCAGGCCAACGCTAATCCAAGTACTGATTACTCAAGGTGTTTATCTTTTATCTGAAGGTGTTCAAATCTAATTTAATCAACCAAATTAACAACCAAAAAAAAATAAAATTGAGTTGGAACTTAAACCTGTATTCAGTGCAGCTACGTGCTACAGCTTAATAATTCATCGTTAC
>NC_083468.1:2469264-2479264 GCF_030014155.1 Tachysurus vachellii | reverse complement strand
ACCACTAAATCACATCCATCAGCGGCGACACGCATCTGAAACATTCCACCGTGGCTGATTCGTTACGCGCGAGACACCAGACGTACGAGCGCCAGAGTAGAGATAATGTAAAGAAATATAACCGGCTGCTATCCGGCGGAAAGCAGAAAAAATCCATTGCAGCTTGTCGTGTTAACGAGAGCATAAACTCCAGTGTCTGACCGTTACTGTGCACTGACACTGGAGACTCCTTCCATAACCCAGAGCTGTTTTAAATGTTTCCTTGCTGTAAGTGTACAGAAACATAACGGTCACCTTCCGAGCGATCAGAACGAAGCGTTCGTCAGCGTTTTGCTGGAGATACGACGAGACGATATCGATATTGTGATGAATGTGATCAAAGGACGTTATCCGGGTTTTTTGGGTGTGTTTTGTTTAGAACTCTAGGAACCAAAGAACTCCAAAGAATCGAGTCATAAAAGGTTCTACAGAGAGAACCAAGAGAGAGCTGAGCTCAGAATCTGTGAGACTGTGATAGTCTTTTTTTTCATATGCTACACAGGTTCTAGATAAAAGAACCTTTTACAGGTCGTTACGTCTCTTACGTCTCTTAAAAGTAAACGGATTTTCACAGTGACACCGAAGAAGAACCGATTTTGATTCTTTGAAGAACCTTCAATAAAAGAACCCATTTTTTCTTAATGCCATAAAAAACCTTTTATAGTCTGAATAAACTTTTCCACTACGAAGAAGAAGAACCATAAAAGGTTCCTCGTAGAACCACACACCCTATATAGACCTCTTTATGGGTCTATAGAGAACCTTTTCTTCTGAGTGTGAGATCTTGTGTTATATCTAAAGCAACACTATGTGCCTGGTGTTTGGTGATCAACCCGAACACCTCCGACGCTTGAAGATGCTCCCAAAATGTTAAGTGTTTTATTCTGTTACTTTCCGCGGCACTTATTAAACCTGACGCTTGACTGATGTAGTGGATCCTTTCATCAGGGTTCTGTCAGAAAGTCACGATATCACGTTACACCAAAGAAAGAAAGAAAAATGGTTCTTCGAAATCCACTTACTCCTTTGAGATGGAACTCAAAGAAGGTTTTCTTGGTATTCGAACAGGAGAACCTTGCAGGAAGTGTTGTGTCACTGCAGACACATTTCCATCGAGATGCACTTTATGTAAATCGAACCGCTCGAGCTGACGACGCACGCGAGGACAAGTGCAGTGGAGAAGTGGTGCACTTTGGGTGTAGGGTGTGAGCACTAACTCTCTGTGGCTCCTGCTGAATCGGCTGTAATGGATACGGCAGACATTTTAAACAGTATCTGCGTCAGGTTCTCACACGTTCTCGGCCATCCTGCTAGAACTTGCTAGAAGCGGTCCACGATGACGACGGCACGAGACGTAAAAAATGCTTCCTGCCAAAAGCTTTGTGAGCTCAGCCATGTTCCTGTGAACTGCAGAGTGATAAGAGTGTGTGTGTGTGTGTGTGTGTGTGTGTGGGGTGGTGGTGGGGGGCAGTTGTGCGTGTGCAGTGTCTCTTATCTCCGACTCCAGTGTTGCTCGCGCTACGTTTGTTTAGCCTCCGCTTATCAGCTCCGCAGGGATTAGGCTGAGCAACTGTCAAACACTCTCCTCTCGCTGCCGTGCTCAATGCCCTCGTTCAGGACCCGGTCCGCTCCCAAATGCTGCTACACACACCATAAACACCATTCACACACACACACACACACTCTGTTTGTAGCCGCATGACGGCTACAAACAGCCTGAGACACACCTGAGTACGAAAGGACATGGAGTTAGTAAACACTAGCAAGACTTCCACAGAGGAAAAGTTAGTTAAGGAGCTCGGATCAGGAACTGCCACCTGACTGATCCACGCTTTTAATGATCTAACTTTTCAAAGCTGGAATGAGATTTAACGACGTGACGAGATACTCAACCAAACAGTTCCTGGTTCTGCATCAGAAACCGAACAGGACCTAAAATCAGTCCTGGTTCCTTCACTGGATTCCAGAACAACAACAAATATCTACGCACTCGAGAGCACGCTGTTATAGGGAAATAATCAACAATAGGATGATGAAATATGAATTTATTCTACATTTCTTCATGCGCAATAAATTTAGTAATAATTATTTGAGATATTAGATATTATGAGATATTATTGTGGTATGATATATGGCTCCGCCCCTAAAAAAGGATCTCTAATTTCCATACAATTTTAAATATTGATTAATATTTAAATGAGTGAGCGTTTACAGGTTATTAGAGGTGTAACGCATTGACACGGTCTGATCTGTACGCCGTATCGCCCTCTACATATCTGTATCCGGAGTCAGATTTCAAGCTCATGTGGGCGTGTCTACGATATTTCCTAAATCATATTCATAGTCTTCCTCTTGAAAAAGTAAAAAGCCCCACAGCACGACGTTCGGTCGGACCTGAGTTTGATGTTCGGCTGCTCGTTTTCTTCAGTGATGGGGAAAATCAAAGGAAAGCGTGAAAAGTAGACACGTACGTATGTATGGCGGTTGTTTCCAGATGCTGGCCTCTGAATGCTGGTGCATGTTCAGACCTGTCTGACGCTGTGGATAAGATCAGCGTGAGCTCTTCCCTGCTGCTCATTTGCATATTGGTAGAAGCCGAGGGAGGGTAGGCAAATCAGAGCTGTGCCCCAGAGTTGGCTTTCGAGGCTAATTTGTGATTGTACAAAGTGTAACTGACGCTTGTGTGAGTGTGAGGTGGCTTGTCTTTCCTGTTTTAGGCCAATGTGGGTGGCTGAGGCTACACTGACCCCCAGGGGGCAGTATGGCACACACGCTCGTACATTATATATATATATATATATATATATATATATATATATATATATATATATATATATATATATATATATATATATATATATATATATATATATATATATATATGTGTGTGTGTGTGTGTGTGCGTGTGTGTGTGTGTGTTCATCAGGGGTGTAATTCAGCCACTGCTTCTTGAGAAAGTTGATGTAAGAAGACTTGAGGAAGTTCAGGCTTGGCTTTGATGTTTCTAGTTATCTGCTACACTTGTCAATCTGGTGGTGACTAACAGTAGAACAACGCCAGAGATTAACATTTCTAGTCAACAATGTTAATGACGCTGGAATTAAGTAGTGCGAGGACACACAACAGAGAGAGAGAGAGAGAGAGAGAGAGAGAGAGAGAGAGAGAGAGAGAGAGAGAGAGAGACAGACAGACAGACAGACAGACAGAGACACACAGAGAGACACAGAGAGAGAGAAAGAGAAAGAGAGACACAGACAGAGACAGAGAGACACACAGAGAGAGAGAGAGAGACAGACAGAGACACATAGAGAGACACATAGAGAGACACATAGAGAGACAGAGAGAGAGAGAGAGAGAGAGAGAGAGAGAGAGAAAGAGAGAGAGAGACAGAGACACATAGAGAGACACAGAGAGAGAGAGAGAGAGACACAGACAGAGAGAGAGAGAGAGAGAGAGAGAGAGAGAGACAGACAGAGACACATAGAGAGACACAGACAGAGAGAGAGAGAGAGAGAGAGAGAGAGAGAGAGAGAGACACAGACAGAGAGAGAGAGAGAGAGAGAGAGAGAGAGAGAGAGAGAGAGTGAGAGAGAGAGCCCTAAAGGCTTGTGCTCTCCACAATAGCAGTTTGCAAACAGGTGGCTTGTCAATGCATTTGCACAGCTGCTCTGCCACTTCCTGTTTATCTCGGCCAGGCATCAGTCAACAGAATAGAGGACCCCTGGTTCGTGCAGCACCTCAACATGCATGTCCAGAAAAAAAAGAAAAAAGAAAAACAACGTCCAATCTGAGGCTTGTTTCTCACACGGAAATGCAGCCATATTGTTTTTAATGTTAGTCAAATACAGTCACTGGAGAGGCAAATGTGCAGTTTGAACACATGCAAACTCCAGCCAGTGTGTGTGTGTGAGTTTGTGTGTGTTTGTGTGTGTGAGTGTGTTTGTGAGTGTGCATGCTAAAGCTCTAATAAACACTTGCCATGTCCTTGATCAGAACACACAAACATCAGTCCACCATGTTTATTACACTGAGAATGTAAATAACAACTTTCTGGATCAACTTTAACATCTAGCTAACATACAATTACACACCTTCTTAAACAAGTGACAAATGACGAAGGTCTTTTTCTTGTCAATTTGAGATTACATCACAAAATTAAAATGTGTGGTTCGGGGATGTTTGACTCAACTGTGTAGCCTGTGATGTTTATGAAAGGATGACACACTGAGAATTGAGTCACATCTACCTTACTGTCAGACGTGTGCTGTTTTACGGTCTTTAATCTTTGACATTAATTATAGACACCAATACAGTTCATATAACTTCATGTTCCTCGTGTCTAATAAAATACTTCTAATTCTATAACAGTCTGTATTTAAATACCATCAGAGCTCAATAACAAACCCATCCGTGTATCTACTGCAGTTCATGAAATCTCCTTCATGTTTCACCAATTCTGTCTGTCAGGGATTATTACAGGGCCAAAATAAACAGCTCGTGATCTTTGTTCCTTTTGTTGTTGTTGTTGTTACAAGATTCAGATTCTTTCCTGAACCTTATGTTTTTAACAAAGTGAGAACCAGACTGCTGAATGGTAGATTTCACTTTAAAGACTTAAGTTTAAGCTGTTAAAATAAGAGCACAAGCGCAAACTGATGTTATGATGTGATACCAGATGAAACATTGGGGTTTAGTCAAGTCTAGGGGTTAGTTAAGCTTGGGGTTTAGGAGTCAAGTCTGGGGTTTAGGAGTCAAGTCTGGGGTTTAGGAGTCAAGTCTGGGGTTTAGGAGTCAAACCCGGGGGTTAGGAGTCAAACCCGGGGGTTAGGAGTCAAACCCGGGGGTTAGGAGTCAAACCCGGGGGTTAGGAGTCAAACCCGTGTGAAATAATAATAATAAGGAATAAAACCGGTATGAAACAGACGCCGAGTTAAACATTATCACGTATTAGTGTGTTATGACACGTTATAACGTCAATCACTTTTGGTATAAGTTTAGAATTGAGAGCTTTAGTCTGTCAAAATTAATTAACTCTGTTAATTAAGGAATATAATCATGAATATACAGTGTTATAGCGTTTATATGTGGGCTTAGAACAAGCAGCAAATCTGCGTTTGTGTAGAAACAAACACAAACACGCGCGCGCGCACACACACACGAACGCACACACGAACGCACGCACGCACGCACACACACACACACACACACACACACACACACACACACACACACACACACACACACACACACACACACACACACACACACACACACACGCGCGCCTTTTAATAAAGCCTTTACCGCTTCCTCAGGGAATCAGACCCTAAACAAACTCACCGATAATGAGGATAAAGTCCTATTTCTTTCTTCCTTATAAATCCCGGATGAGGTAGAAACATGTATCCATTGTGTTCCGCTCACACACACACACACACACACACACACGCACACACGGAGCTTGTAGGCTACTTTGTTGACACAGAAGAGAAGCAGCAGCTCCGAGTCGACTCTGAGCCGGTACGCGGAGTGGGCGGAGCTTAACACAGTGAGGAGGAAGAGGGGGAGGACAAGCACCTGCTCGCGCTCGCGAGGCGGGGTGTCGTGAATACCAAGCCACGCCCACCGGAAGTCGACATGAACCGGATTAGAGCCATTATGTCTGATTGTATCTAACTGAACCCTCTTCACTACAAAGGGGACAATTTTACTGTTTTTATTTCATGAGACACGAAAGAGTGACAAAGGCACAAATGTAAATGTCCGAAAGCACAGCAGATAATATCTAGTGTTGTAATTGTTTCCTGTAATGCAGCAGGAAACACACACACACACACTCTCTCTCTCTCTCACACACACACACACACACACACACACTCTCTCTCTCACACACATACACACACACACAAATACATACACACACACATACATACACACATATATACATACACACACACATACATACACACACACAAACCTACATACATACACACACACACATACTCTCACACACATACATACACACGCACACACACACATATATACATACATACATACATACACATACATACATACATACACACACATACATACATACACACATACACTTGGCTATCTGCATGTTTTTCAATCCAACAGGGGACTTTGAGGTGGTAACTTGAATAAAAAAAAAGGTTAAATCCAAACCTCACTATCGACTTGGACTTAAGGTGGTTTCCTGTCTCTAATACATAGCCAAATTTTTATTATAAGCCTTTAAACGATGAGGTTAATATTTATAAAGTTGTATCGCGTTCAGAAAAGTGTATTGTGTGTATTGTGGAATTTATTTCACATTTAAAGTGTTCTAGCTTTCCAAGTCTAGTGTTAAGTCTTCAGGAATTTCTATAGAAGTGACAAATCTGATGGCAGATGGAAATTGAGCCTTCATTTGTCATCTGAAGGTTTATTTGTTAAGGTTTGTGTTACCCTGTGTCAACTATACGGCCACCTCCCTGTCATTTTCCGGAGTGTCCAGTAGGGGTCAGACGTCCACCAAAAGCAACGACACACTAACGAGACCTTTCTGTCCATCAATGGCTTCACTGTGGACAAGCAGTCAATAGGCCAGTGTTAGTTAACAGCGGTCATCACGAAAAGCAAATCACTCCCCTGGGACAGCAGATCTACTCGAGGCGTCTGGCTTTATTTTTTTTTTTGCCAGTGCTGCAATGACTCTCTGTGCTCCAGCGATATGGACATTGACCGAAATTTCTTACAGTTAAGAGGAAAACTGGGTTGATCGAACGACAGCATGGCTGCCAAACCAAAAGAAAGAAATAAGCATGGCTTGACAAAACGAGAACTTTATTCTGATAAGTGTTCAGTCTAATTAACGCGTGTTTAGAATTTAATTTTTCAGGTTCAAGTGCTTTAACCCTGCACCTAAAATCTCTGAGGGAAAAAATGCTTTTAGTCTGCAAGCACCGCAAGCTTCCCCTTTGAACCCCAGACATTTCTCAGACATTTCTCTTGACATTTTTAAGCACCTTCACTCATTCATCACCTTTTCACTGGCACGAAAAGTGCCCTTTTAGGGGGAAATCTATTTCAGAAGGTATTATTTTGAAGGTGCTCATGTAGAGAATATCTAAAAAAAAAAATCTAGATACTGTAAGTCAGCGGAGAGAAGATGAAGATGAAGACGAAGATAAAGACGAAGCCTGTGATTTTAATTGCTTTGCATGTCTGCGGCAGGGACGAGCCTCCCTGGCGAGACGGACTGTTTATCCGAGGTGTATCAGGAACAGTGAGTGTGCTGTGATACATTTCCTCTCCTCCCTGTCTCTAAGGTAACTTGACCCTCCTTTTACTTGGGGATTTCTGCAGGAGAAAGGGGTTAAGGGGAACGTTTAAGAGGCACTTGTGCTCTTGTCTAAACATCACAACTGCATTGTCGGTTGAAGCGCGCGTGATTTTCTGCGTGTGTGTGTGTGTGTGTGTGTGTGTGTGTGTGTGTGTGATGTCAGCTCACTCGTCTGTCTAAAAGCGTCATCTCTCTCAACTCACACTGACCCCAAAGGAGAGCGAGTACACTATCCTGATGAATGTTTTAACTCCAAGTGAGGACACCGTCTGTGTGTCTGACGCAGAACCTTGTGCCAGTATGCAGTGATACTAGCCTGACAATCATATCACACAAAGTACAGATTTTGCAGATGTTCCAAAATAATGTGTCAGCATACCCAGATATAGAAAACCCAGATTTTTTTTAAAAACTCAGATTCAAATAAAAATTTTTTATATGTATCTGTCAAATAAAATTAGAATCTGAATTTGATTTAAAAAAACAAGGAAAAAAAATAAAATAAACACAACCGCAACCCGAGTCTTTGCCTATGGGACATTTACACCCTGTGTAACGGCGTCTATTTTTTGCATTGCGCTACTCCTCCTCCTCCTCCTCCTCTTCCTCCTCCTCCTCCTCCTCTTCCTCCTCTTAAGATCAGGTCTGTGCTGGCCTTGAGCATGCTTCTCTTAATTCAATAAAGGAGGAGTGAGTGCGTGCATGTGTGTGTGTGTGTGTGTTGGGGGGGTTAAGCTTCTGATGAGCTTTTTGAAGGATCTCGCTCGCTGTTAAATTCATTACAATATATCACCCACAGGAGACGGGACCTCGCAGGCACCGAGTGTGCTGTGAATAAATGAATGCATTAATGAATAAATCAAAAACAAAGAGACATGCTTCGCTTCTGATCCGTCTCTGAACTCACCGTCAGACTCCAGGAACCTCTTAACCTCTCTGTTAAATCTCCATGCTCCATGTTGTTTATGAACATTACTAACAAACTATTATAATCTCAATCACTTTTTTTTTCATTAAAGTGCGAGCCAAATATCGTCTGGTGTTTTGCTGACGTCGGCCAATCGTTAATAATCGTCAATCGTCAAATAAATTCTTTATTTGATGGTTAAATACCAAGTGTGTATTTTTATGTCATCTTTTTTATTGCAGATTTGTCTTTTTGTACAGGTCGATCTTGTAAAATGGATTTAATCTCTTTTTATCCTGGTTAAACTAAGGTTACTAACTAACTAACTAACTAACTAACTAATTGTTCTAACTGCTCATTGAGGAAACGTTGCCACATTTACAATGATCGCTTTGCCACCTGTATAAAATAAAGGAGGTCAGTGTGGTTAAAGCTCTGGGTTGTCAGAGTTCAAGCCCCAGCATTGCCAAACTGCGACTGTCGGGCTCTTGAGCAAGGCCCTTAACCCTCTCTGCTCCAGAGGTGCTGTATCATGTCTGACCCTGTGCTCTGACCACAACGTCTAAAGTTGGGATCTGTGAAGAAAGAATTTCACTGTGCTGTAATGTATCTGTGACAAAATAAATACTTGTTAAAAATTTGTTAGCTGATTTTATTTTCATTGCTAATTTCTAGCTTTTCTCTCATTCTAGGTTTGTCTGAATTAGCGGAAAATGTTATTATGAAAAAAGATTTCATTTTACATTCGAACACATGAGAACGCCTTGTCTTTAATTCAGATGGCATGAAAGAGACGTTCTTGCTAAAGACCAGGTCTCGACTTTTCCTTTTCCTGGTAAGAGTCGACAGTTTTTACTCCTATGACACCTATAACACCTCTGCCACACTCTGGTAATGACAGCAGATATAACTTTATTCTCCGGTGCGGCCTCATACTAGCAGTGGAAAAGAGATTCGCTCACACTGAGGACAAATGCTTATGTACCAGCTTGACCTAGTGTTAATAACATGTTATAACGGCACGCTGTAACAGTCGGTTTTGCGAAAAAATATGTATTAATATTATGATTTTGTTTGTTTGTAGGATTTTTTTCACACATTTTAATCCTCGGTTTCATTTCATTGTTTTAGCGCGTGAAGACACAGCCCATTTCCCACGCTATTCATTTTCTAAAATAAATGACACGCATTAGGAATTCTTCTGGGTTTTGACTTAATGATAAAGGACAAATGTTGGTCCTGAGGCGAGACCACGGCACTGTGTGGATATAGACGAAGCTCTGGTATGAAAAAAAAAGAAAAAAAAAAAGCATGTGGGCCTCTGCTTCTCCTTCGTCTCGCTCTTTGTGGTTGCGGATCAGAATGCCTCCTTCACCTCTTTTTTTTCTCCGTGCCCCCTGCTCACGGCTCAGACCACCCCCCTCTTCTCCCCTTTTGTACATGCAACAAGTATCAGGCTTTGCTGAGAAAAGAAGAGGAACGAGGAAAGAAAAAGGAGCCAGGACCCCTGGGGTCGGCCGAGAGCCCCGTTCTGCTGCAGTGGACCCCCTTTTTTAGACCCGTGGGCAAATATGAAATACAGTCTCTACACTATCTTTACATACTATGCAAAACAGAGTCTATTCTATGAAGAGTACTTAAAGCTTTGCGCTCCCTGTGTTAACCAAGTGCACTACTTACACCATTACACCAATGGGCTTTCCCCAGACTGG
>NC_083468.1:2441764-2464264 GCF_030014155.1 Tachysurus vachellii | reverse complement strand
TGGCTCGAGCGCACGCCTTTGTGTTATCTCGCTCGTCATTCAAACACATTCCACTTTTGAGCGCTACACACAAAAAGAAACAACACCAACAGACCCCTGCTCGTTAGCCGACATGCTAATCAGTACCTGTCACTGAGAAAGCTCTCAGAAACTCAGCCACTTGCCTCCCGATAAACAAAGCCAGGCCTGCTCTGGGACGCTCCAGCTGTTTTGATGGAGCCTGTTAGCACTGTGTAGAAACTCTGCAGACAATAACTCAGGGTAATTAGCCTCCAGCGTTCACACCTCACACGCTAATCAGCGAGATGGAATGTTCAACCTCAAAATCCGTCTGCTCCTGTCATTAGCGTCCCAGCCTGGAGGATCCTAATGGATATTTTACAGCGTGAGAGATGAGCGCTCGGAGACAGAAGGACAGGCGGAGCAGAGCCGAGTCTACGGAGAGCTGAGAAAGAGTGTCGGCAGGAGCTCCAGAGGTGGGAACATCTCCAGTCGCACTGCTCTTTCAGTTACTGATGTAACAGGGACAAGAGGAACCAGGAACTCACAGCACTGAAGACAGATTAATACCAGCTTACTCTATCTATCTATCTATCTATCTATCTATCTATCTATCTATCTATCTATCTATCTATCTATCTATCTACAGTATCTATCTATCTATCTATTCCTGTCTGTCCATATATGTATTTATTATCTATCCATCTCTCCATCCATCTATCCATTAGTATATATGTATGTTCTTACAAACATACATACATATATATCCAAGCAGTGAGCCACCCATCCATCCGTCCATCTATCCATCTGCCTGTCTGTCTGTCAAACCTCTTACCCACCAGTCCATCTATCCATCCATCCATCCCTCCAGATCCTTCCATCCGTCCATCCACCCAGATCCTTCCAACCATCCATCCATCTCTCCATCAATCCACTAAGATCCCTCCATCCTTCCATCCATCCATCCCTCCAGATCCTTCCATCCATCCATCCATCCATCCAACCATCCATCCGTCCATCCACCCAGATCCTTCCAACCATCCATCCATCCATCAATCCACCAAGATCCCTCCATCCTTCCATCCATCCATCCCTCCAGATCCTTCCATCCATCCATCCAACCATCCATCCACGAAGATCTTTCTATCCATCCATCCACCCAGATCCCTCAATCCTTACATCCATCCATCCCTCCAGATCCTTCCATCCGACCATCCACCCAGATCCTTCCTTCCATCCATCCATCCATCCATCCATCCATCCACCAAGATCTTTCCATCCATCCATCCATCCATCCATCCACCCAGATCCCTCCATCCTTCCATATAACCAGATCCTTCCATCCATCCATCCATCCATCCATCCAACCATCCATCCGTCCATCCACCCAGATCCTTCCAACCATCCATCCATCCATCAATCCACCAAGATCCCTCCATCCTTCCATCCATCCATCCCTCCAGATCCTTCCATCCATCCATCCATCCAACCATCCATCCACGAAGATCTTTCTATCCATCCATCCATCCACCCAGGTCCCTCAATCCTTACATCCATCCATCCCTCCAGATCCTTCCATCCGACCATCCACCCAGATCCTTCCTTCCATCCATCCATCCATCCATCCATCCATCCACCAAGATCTTTCCATCCATCCATCCATCCACCCGTCCATCCATCCACCCAGATCCATCCATCTGTCTGCCTGTCTGTCAAACCACATACTATCTTGTCTGTCCATCCATCCTTCCATCCATCCATCCATCCATCCATCCATCCATTTGCCCATCAATTTCTTTGTGTCTGTGTATGTATGTATACGTTCGTACATATTGTATCTAGGTAATCTGTCTAATTGATCTATCTTGCACCAAATGACCCATAAAGCAAATCCTGATCATTTTCATTTCTCCCCAAGAGCCAAAAACCCTGCAAACTTAACTAAGAAATGAAGGCACTCGTAATCAGAGGGACTCTGTCGAGCGGCCTGAGAGCGACGACTTCGTCCTTCATCAGGCTGTGTGTTTTAATCTCTTTATCCTGAAGACGAGCATGCAAGCATGTGTGTGTGTGTGTGTGTGTGTGTGTGTGTGTGTGTGTGTGTGTGTGTGTGTGTGTGGAGGGGTGATTACTGTAATCACTGCATTATGCCAGATATAAAAACTGCATTATGACAAACCGCATTGTGACAATTATGAATACACTTTAGAACAGAAATTAAATAGTAAATCTATCTATCTATCTGTCTGTCTGTCTGTCTGTCTGTCTGTCTGTCTGTCTGTCCTCTACACTCTCAGAGATAAAGGTACTGAACCGTGCTTGTCCTTCTCTCTGGGGTCGTCTCATCAAGTTTGCATCTTTTGTACTTTTAGTGTGCATTTTTATACCTTTAAGCTACATAATTACACCTTAAAGGATCGCTGATGTACTTTTGAAGCATTGCTCGAACCTTTCTAAGTAACTGTATAGTAATTTGACAGAGCAACAAGAAAAATTCAACAGTGACCCTAGTGTATGTTAATTATACTGTAATTTAATCTCAGACTTTACATGTGTGTGTGTCTGTGTGTGTGTGTGTGTGTCTGTGTGTGTGTGTAAATATGTAAAGTGTCAAATACGACGTGTATTTATTCAGTCGATCAACACCAGCATCTTTAGCCAAGCGGAGTTGCGGTTGTGCGATCGAACGGTGTTTATTTACAAGATTGCTTTTGTATGTAGTACAACTGTAACTGTCATAACAACGTGTCATAACGTTCACACTTTCCTCGAGTCACATTCATGATGTCATTTCCTGAGTGTTATGACAGCGAGAGTACAGCAGATGTCACAGCACCTACAGTACGATCGTGATAATTACCGACATCAACGTAACACTTTGGTAATTCTGGACGTCAACAGTTAATGACTTCAGACATAACAGGTGTATGAGACGGTTACGAGTCTCATGACTCAAGACAGAAATCTTAAATCTAAATAAAACTAAGTATTAAGACTGTATATCAAAATCCCAGGCTTCTTTAAACAGGTTTATCAGAGGAATTTCAGCATTACGATCTCATCGCAGACGGAGAACGACGCAATAAAGTCTGACGCACAAATCGTGCAAACACAAATCCTTCACCGGCGCACTCTCGTTAACAAACAGCTCCGTCGGTCGCTTTGTAAGATTATCGCTTCGAAAGAACAGGTCAAAGAACAGCGCTGTGGTTTGCCAACATTAAACCGAATTTTGCGAAAATTCGGTTATGCGAAAATCTACGAGCCTCAGAAGTTGCATTTAATCTGGAAAATAAATAGTGGAAAATGAATTTTGTAACTTTTTCATATTTGTAGTTCATAGAAACAAGAGAATAAATGCTGCAGCTTATATATAAGAATATATATCGTTTTGGGAATTTTGTAACAGCAACATTGTTAAACTAATTCTCTATTGTTTCCATGGTAACAGCTTGTTCACGGTGGATGCTCTTTATCTAGAATTTTTGGAAGGAGTCTCCAGCGTCAGAGGTAAAGTTTTAATGTTAAATTTTCACTTCTTTTTTTAAGGTATTTTTGTCGTGGGGGGGGGGTGGGGGGTGTTAGGGGGTGGTGGGTGGTGGGATATTTTGCTGTATTTCTTACAGCAGTGCTATAAAACTGCTGTAAGAAATCTTTGAAACAACCGAAGAACCAGGAAGTGTTCTAGATCTGACGTTTTTTAAGTCCGAAGAACTCAAATCAAGAATCTAGCACAAATGCTTCAGTTTATATTCCACAAAATTAAAAAAAAAAAACCCTTAATATCAACACTAAAGAAAGAAGCCAAAAGGATTTTTTTTTTTTTTTTTTTGCAGTGATGTCATAGGAGAACCATTTTCGGTTCCTCAAACATTCTTTCAATAAAGGGTTTCTTAAAAGAACCTTTTTTTTCAGCACCATAAAGAACATTTTATAGTCTAGAAAACCTTTTTGCTCTACAATGTAAAGGAAGGTTCTTCATCGAACCCACACACCCTAAAGACAAAGAACCATTGAAGAACCTTTCTGTTAAAGACTGTAGGAACATTGTAGAGTTCTATAAGGATCCTTTAAAGAAGGAAAGGTTCTAGATTTGATTTTGTATTATATTGGTTTTGTATAGTTTTTTTTTTGCGTTGCAACAAAAAAAAAAACAGGAAATCAACACAAACACGGGATCATCGAGACGTGCTGGAATAGGAAAGTGAATCCATCACTGATTATTTTCCTAGTACCATGTGTCCTGGTGTGAGGTGTTTTGCTCACTTAATGAACGTGTGTTTGGTTGCTCATAACGACACGGTTTACCGAGTAGACAAAACGATCAGCCGGATTTACAGCTGAGTCGAGTTTGGAGGTTAAACTGCAGTCAGCGATGCGGATACACACAACAGATACAGTCTGAGTTTGTGCAGCTTCTGTTTTGTGTAAAAGACTAATAACAGGGTAAAAACGTCTCTAATCCTTCTGCGCAACTCCGTCTCTCCTCCTCACAACAGATGGCAGGCCGGAGCCGGAGAGTGGCCTCGGCCAATGCAATTATTTGTCTAATTATGACTTACCACTTAACCGCACAATCGCCAGGAAAATAGTTAATCACTCAAACAAAGGCGTTATGCAAATGAAAAAAGAAAAAAAAAAGAGAGGATACGGTAATTATTATAAGGTATTTCCTTTTCGCACAACAGGCCTACGTTAATGGGTTTCTGGTTAAAAAAACGAAGAGAAGAAGAGAGGAAGGGAAAAGGTAAAAGAGGAGAATAAATCGACAGAGCAAGATGGAGGGAGAGAAGAAAAAACATCACGCCAGACAGAGTGCCAAAGTGGCCTCTCGGTTGATAAGCTCTTAATGGAGGAGGACAGCAGAGAGAGAGAGAGAGAGAGAGAGAGAGAGAGAGAGAGAGAGAGAGAGAGAGAGAGATGCTAAAAACCCCAGCGAGTTCAAGCCCACACTAATGGACTAATCACATTGATTTCCATTTAGTTGCCGTCTCCTGTGTTATTTATCGTGTTTAACAAAACCACCCATGACTCGCTTCCCTCCTTGGCCTTGGCCTCTCCCCATCGCTGTATTTAAACTGCACTGACATGTTGTCCTCTCTCGCTCTCTCTCTCTCTCTCTCTCTTTTCCTTCAGCTGCTGAAACAGTATAACGCATTTAAGCCCTTTTATGCTTTCAGTCTTGTGATGCTCTCAACATATCCTCAGTCTCTGTTTTGGCACAATACCATACCTTCACACACACACACACACACACACACACACACACACACACACACACACACACACACACACACACACACTCTGTAAAGAACGTTCATGAACAGCTTGTTCACAGGCCGAAGTTTCAGTACGTCATCACGGTAATAATCATATTTACAGCTTCACCACATGAGACGAACTTCACACTTAAAATAAAGGCCATTTTAGTGCATTTTAATTATAAATTAGGTCAATAAACTTTAACGGTATTAAAATAAACACTCTACGTAAAGGTGTAAAAGTGTTACAATGTTGTATACATGCACAAAAATCACACCATAGAGCTTCATCCAAATTTTCCACACTGGAGAAAAAGTAGATCTGTTCATAAAATCTCAGAACAAAAATTTGCATAAAGGATTACAGACTTTCTTCATCAACTGAACTTCGACCTCTAGGCACGTCGACCTTTACAAACTTAACGCATGAGCTCCATATTCTAACCTCGTGGTGATTTCCACGGCTCAAAAATATACCAAAAAAGCAGTGTTATTTTTTTAATCACGATAAAACAAGCCAACCCCTTGCAAGCTCCGCCCCTTCCTCCCATTAAAAATTGGAATAATTTTTTTGTTTTCTGTTTCGATTTCAAACAACATGAACTGATTTAACCCTAAACGGTACTGCAATTGTTTATAAAATTAGATAAATACACTTAAAATTGTTTCTTTCTATAACACAGCTGATTTGTGTGGTCAAATCATCCTTCCATAATTGGTTCAAATGCAAATGATATGCAAATGACATAATGAAATGCTCATGAAAATGCCATGAGTCAACCCGCTATAAAGAAGATGGAACACGAGGAAGCTCCTGGATGCTAGTGGAACATGAGGAAGCTCTTTAGAACATGAGGAAGCTCCTGGATGCTAGTGGAACATGAGGAAGCTCTTTAGAACATGAGGAAGCTCCTGGATGCTAGTGGAACATGAGGAAGCTCTTTAGAACATGAGGAAGCTCCTGGATGCTAGTGGAACATGAGGAAGCTCCTGGATGCTAGCAGAACATGAAGAAGCTCCTGGATGCTAGTGGAACATGAGGAAGCTCTTTAGAACATGAGGAAGCTCCTGAATGCTAGTGGAACATGAGGAAGCTCTTTAGAACATGAGGAAGCTCTTTAGAACACGAGGAAGCTCCTGGATGCTAGTGGAACATGAGGAAGCTCTTTAGAACATGAGGAAGCTCTTTAGAACATGAGGAAGCTCTTTAGAACATGAGGAAGCTCCTGGATGCTAGTGGAACATGAGGAAGCTCTTAAGAACATGAGGAAGCTCTTTAGAACATGAGGAAGCTCTTTAGAACATGAGGAAGCTCCTGGATGCTAGTGGAACATGAGGAAGCTCTTTAGAACATGAGGAAGCTCCTGGATGCTAGTGGAAAATGAGGAAGCTCCTGGAGGCTAGAAGATGTCTTCAGGAGCAGACGATGAAGACACCGAAGGACGAATCGCTCCTTCTGAGGACAACTGTTTTGACGAGTGAGCGTCTATGCAGTGCAGCATCCAGGCTCAGATCTTTTATTTTAAATCATGATGGCACCAAAGCTAAATTTTGTATGTGGCCTCACGAACAGGAGAAGAGAACTGATGATGGAATGATAGACATGGACTCTGATACTGTATACAACATGAAGCAATGCAATCGTGAGCTCTAGCACACCATTAGTGTGGCCATCGTGTCTGCGCCATCCTTATCTCAAGACTCCATCTTGTCCAAATTAGCATTGGTTCCTCTCTACGACCACAGATACGGCACGGAGGAAGCAGCCGGGGAGATCAGCAGAGGGGGGAGGAAGGAAAAATACACTAAGTACATGCTTGAAAATAGAATGCAGTAAGACTCATTTCTTGTCTTTTTAAAACATTTTAGCTCTCAGAAAGCATTACAAATCTGTCTCTAATGAACCAGGGCCTCTGTCCCTTACCTGCCTTTTACTGAAACATGTAAGCATGAATCTGTAGTCTTTATCTAACACAACTCACAATCTAGGGATACGAATATGTGATTATGCAAATCAGGTGACACCCCCTTTGTGCTCTTGCCATCATGAATAGGTCAGGAATGTTAGTCTCTGTTACTGACTTCTTCGCATCCGTGGGAATTTATTTAAGTCCAGGCAAACTTCCAACTTGTAAATGGAAACAACCACGATTGTGTTTATAACTTGTGTACGTGATATAAGCTCGACATTGATGCTGCTGCGAAAGGATTCCAATCATCAAATCAGATGTAAAAAGTCCTTGAGGCTGTTTGAATATTTTTGTGAGATCACAAAGAAGGTCACGCATAACCCCGCCCCTTCTTCTCCATTATTCATTCATTCATTCATTCACTCATCTTCTACCGCTTATCCGAACTACCTCGGGTCACGGGGAGCCTGTGCCTATCTCAGGCGTCATCGGGCATCAAGGCAGGATACACCCTGGACGGAGTGCCAACCCATCGCAGGGCACACACACACACACTCTCATTCACTCACACAATCACACACTATGGACAATTTTCCAGAGATGCCAATCAACCTACCATGCAGGTCTTTGGACCGGGGGAGGAAACCGGAGTACCCGGAGGAAACCCCCGAGGCACGGGGAGAACATGCAAACTCCACACACACAAGGTGGAGGCGGGAATCGAACCCCCAACCCTGGAGGTGTGAGGCGAACGTGCTAACCACTAAGACACCGTGCCCCCCTCCATTATTCAGAAACTATATAATATATTTCTACAAAATCGATGTAATCAGAGTCCAATTTTTTTACAGGTGTATTTTATAAAGGTTATTATAAGAGTGCGGATTCATCTAGAAGTTAATAAAGTTAGAATAAATGACTATTAAATCTCAAAACGAAAGTCAGAAAAATTTTCTGACATCACAAACCAAGTACACGTCAAACTAATTTGGATATTTTTTAATTAAAATAATTATTGCTCCCTGCAATGACTCTGGAATGTAATGTGCTAGGATGAAAAAAAGGGTTCGGTAACCGTTTCTAAGATCCGGACGTATCTCGCATCACCACTGCACAGAATGTTCTCATCACTGTCTGGACCTGCTGAATCTCTGGAACGGCTTTGAGCTCCATTGTGTCCGCTACACTCTCTCACACACTCACTCACTGGCACTCTCTCTCTCTCACACACACAGTTGGCTGTGTGCTGGTTATTAATGACGAGCTGTTCAGATTGACCCCTGACCCCTGCACACCGCACTGCTCACCAGTTTTTCCCTGTAGGCACAAGGGTTAATGAATAACAGTGATCAAGGAAAGCAATCAACCCTGTATCCCTGCTCAGTGCAATCATCAGTGTGTGTGTGTGTGTGTGTGTGTGTGTGTGTGTGTGTGTGAGAGAGAGAGAGAGAGAGAGAGAGAGAGAGATGGAAGACTGGGCTGTTATCTCTTCAAACCAAATATAGGAAAGTGTTTGCTTATTCAAACGGCTGGTTTGAGATTGGAGAGCTTTTTTTATTGTAGTCCACTTGATATTAGCCCCACCACACCTCCTAACACACACACACACACACACACACACACACACACACACATTACTTTACTATTACAACCCGAGCACCCGAGCTAGCTCATCTCAGCGGCTCTGTGAAGTGTGTGTAGCGCAGATGGTGTGTGTGTGTGTATGTGTGTGGTGGAGACGTGTGTGAGGTCTCACCTAAGGGGGAGGAGATATTAACTCTGGCAAATTTTTACTGCCCGAACTTCCCTTTTACAGCTATTAACATCTGCCATCTGCACGGAAGCTGCGATCTCCCTCACGCAGAGCTTGTGGCATAAAAGCTTCTCTGCTGATTGCGGGAGACTGAAAAGAGAGCATCACGGCCAAGAAAAGACGCTGGCAATCCTGACGTCAGTGTTTAAACAGGCGGAGAAAAGAAGGCTGAATGAAAACGGAATATTCTAGAAAAAAATTAGTGAGATTTTGTGTTCTACGTCTGTGTGCGTGTGTGTTCGTGTGTGTGTGAGTGTGTGTATGAGGGTGTGTGTGTGCATGTGTGTATGAGGGTGTGTGTGTGCGTGTAAGTGTGTGTGTGTGAGTGTGTGTATGAGGGTGTGTGTGTGCGCGTGTGAGTGTGTGTGTGTGTGTGAACATGTCGAAGTCTTTTTAAAATAGCAAAAAATAGCATTTTATTATTTATTTATATTTATATTAAATCACAACGACGAGACTCGAAGATGTGATGGTTAAATAATTAACTTTGCCTTGATTATACATTAACGGTGTGTCAAACTCACGAGATTTTGAAACTTATTTTTTAGATTTCTGTCCAAAAATATAAAAAAATAGTAATTATTATTATTAAAGGTGCCATTTTAAATGAACCAGCGTGTGTAGAGAACATGTCATCTTATATTAGTGACGAACCTAACGGTGGTTGTTATGATAACGCCATATTCTAAAAGCTTATTTAAATAAATCGTCGCTTAGTCGCACTTAACTAGCTGTTTGGAAAGGCAGGAAGGAATTAGGGAATGTTCCTAATTTGCATATTCATGCATATTTATAAATTAAGGCATTTTGTTTGGTCATTTTTTTAGGTTTAAATGGTTCAGTATTATATGTCCAGCTGTATTTTAAAAGGTGAACACAAAGGTTTTTTTTTTTAAGGTTAACTTCCTGAGAGAGGAAGTGCGGTGTTAGTCTGTCGCCGATTCTCCAATACGAGGGCCACAGATCAGTCAGAACAAACCCAGACTGACAGGGGCGTGATGAGGGCCGCTGGCCTTTGGCTCTCCCTGTACCGTCCACCGTTCAGCCAACACACACGGCGCAGAATGCCCAGCAGCCAGCTACACGACAACATCTGCTCATTCGGATGGCACCAGCAGGGTACTGCCCGCTCCACAGCACGCCTGGCACACAGAACTCACAGAACGGACAGGTGGCTCAGCCAATCAGCGGCTCTGAACCAGCTGAACCCGAGCTCATGCCTTCTTCTCTCACTCGGCTTCAGTGAACCGCAGCAATCTCGTACCGTCTCCTGGCTCGCGCTATGTGCCATCTGGATAAAGGGGAGGAGGGATGAGGGGCGTGTCCTGGCCTGGGTGCCACCCTATACCACCAAAATTCACTTGAATAATATTTGTAGTGTTTTGAACAATACACAGGAGACATATTGATGTATCGTAATATATAGATAACTAATGAGCTCGCAAATATTCCCTGAAAAAAAAAGACATGAATCAAAAGACTGTCCTCTTTGGGTCATGTGATTATAAATCATCATAGTATGGATGTGTAGAAGAATAAAGTGTGTTGAAAAAATGTTCATTCTGACCACAAAAGAGTAAGTAAGAGTAAAGGGATGAACATCAGGGCATCACAATTTCAACAGGTCAGCAGCATCCTTGTGAAATTATTAAATAAATCTTTTTTTGGAATGTGCAAATCTTATCCATTTTGATGTTCACTGATACGTTCAGGATGAAGTTTGATGCAGTGTGGTCGAAAAGAACTAGCGAAGAACGTTAAAACATCAAGCAGCTCAAACATTACATTAGCCGTGCTCTGGCGTACGTTCGGATGATCCATGATCGCATTAAGATCCTGGAGTCAAAGGAGATTCACTTCGTGTTTGACAGGGCGAATGTTCGCGTTGAGATATTTCTGTAATTTAATCCATACTAATTCAATAGAAGCTAAATTTACTTCCCCCTCCGCAGGAACATGCGATTGCACCTCGTCTCATTGCCATGTTTGTAACACAGGGAAACTGAGCATATCATGGTGAGAAGAAAAGAGGGAGCGCAGAGTACAAAAGCCAATTAACAGCTCATTAGTACCAAAGCGGTTCAAACCAATTAAACACTGCCTCTTTTGTTTGCTTTTTCTTCCTTTTTTTGTTGTTGGCCCCCAAGATTTAACACTTTCAAGCTGTGTTCGTTTCCAAGATAATTTTTTTTTTCCTTCTATATTACTTGTCGGTGGAGAAGACAAATAGCGCGGGTGTTTGGCAAGTGTTTATTTTCGTCTCGGGCAGCACAAGAGTTCAATAGCAGTCACCTCGCCTTCTCGCTGAGCCCTGCGAGTGTGCCCACAGTTGTCTGCTGCACTTAGCTTCCTCGTTAATATTACAGGCCTTCAGAGAGATGCACTGCTGAGAGGCTCTGTAACCTCTGAACTGTTCTACCGCACAGAAAACAAGCTCACATGCACAGAGAGAGAGAGAGAGAGAGAGAGAGAGAGAGAGAGAGAGAGAGAGAGAACAACATAGACACAGCGAAGTATAGAAACAAATGCAAATAAAGACTCCTACACAAAACATTGTGCACATGCCTGTACGCATGGACTGTGTTAAGGCACAATATTGAATCAGACACTAATTAGCCTGCAGAAGCAAACACGGCAAAAAAGTTGTGGGAAAAAAATATTAAATCTTTCAATCAAATTTTTGGGGATACCAAAAAAAATCTGGTTATATACTGTATATATCCAAACTAGCCTGCTAATTAGCCAACAACACATATTATAGACTATAAAATACACTTAATTATTAATGTCAGACATACTCCTTTGTTAAAGTGTTAAAGCTCATCCATTTTTTTTTTTTCAATTTTATAGATAAATTTCTTCTCTTTTAATATCTCATTTCTAACTAAAAATAATATTTTAAAAACCTTGTTTACATTTATCTCTTGTTAACTAGCTTGCTAGTTAGCTATTACTGGTAGTGAATACTCAAGGTTAGCTCATGTTAGCTAGCTGGCTAGAGCTAGCACTAAAGATTGCTGATGTTTTCATAAATGTGACTTGAATATCCTTTCAGATTAGCTCCTGTGAGCTAGCTCTTCAGTGTTAGCACTAAAGATTTAGAGTATTCATGAATATGGCTCAAAAATCCTGTTAGGTTATCTTGTATTAGCTAGCTGTCTAGTGTTCGCACTAAAGATTTTAAGTATCCACGAATATGACTTTAAAATCCTTTCAGGTTAGCTCATGCTAGCTAGCGGGCTACTGTTAACAGCAAAGATTGTTGATTTTTTCATGAATATGACTTGAAAATCCTGTCAGCTTAGCTCGGGTTAGCTAGCCTTCAGTGTTAGTTCTTAAGATTTAGAGTATTCATGAATATGGCTAAAAAATCCTTTCAGGTTAGCTCATGCTAGCTAGCGGGCTACTGTTAACAGCAAAGATTGTTGATGTTTTCATGAATATGACTTGAAAATCCTGTCAGCTTAGCTCGGGATAGCTAGCCTTCAGTGTTACCTCTTTAGATTTAGAGTATTCATGAGTATAGCTCAAAAATCCTTTCAGGTTAGCTCATGCTAGCTAGTTGGCTGATATTAACATTAAAGATTGTTAATGTTTTCATGAATAAAAGGAAAATATCACAAAAAATTACAAGGAAGTTCTAGTTGTTAACATCTGTTCAACATATGCTAAAATGTTTATGTTGATATACACAAGAAACGAACAATTTTTTAAACATTTTTAACATTTCTTTACTGTTAAAGTCCCTCATGTTTCCTCATTTCTGATGCTAACTGGTTAACTCATCTTGCTGGCCGACAATCCACAAGATTGCAAACACAATCCTTCAAATGTCACTGTATAATTTTTTTAATCTGAATAAAAGCAGATGATATATAATTATCCTCCCTGAAATCAACCCTGTGTATTAACCTGTGGTGATGTGAGAAGAATTGTGAGAGTTATACCAGAAAAAACAGTAAGATCAAGTAAATGGATATGGAAAAAAAAAAAACAGAGAGAGAGAGAGAGAGAGATTGTTTTTTGGGCTTATGCTAATTCAGTAACTGAACCACCCGCTTTGATACATCAAAAGTGCAGCATGGCCAATCCTGATGTGAGAAAAAAAAAGTGGAGAATACTGCGGGGTTACGAAGGAGTGTGAGACCCAGAAAGAGGAAGGGGGGAGAAAAAGATGGAAAAGAAAGAAGAAGAGAGGCTTCTTGCTGTGTTTGCGTTCCTCCCCACTGGCTGTGAGCAATGCTGGTGGGTCAATAAAGAACGCAGGGGGGTGATGGGAAAAAAGTGGAGTTAAAAATGAAGTCTGTCTGAAGGGCGGGGATACTCCTGGCACGGGCTAGCTTCTACTGCAGGTGCATACTGTAGCCGCTGCCAAAGTGCCAACCTGCCCTCCATATGGCCGTCACCGGCCTGCCAGCCATCTCCCGCCACTTCCTACTGAGCCCAGAGCTGGCGCTCTACATCTAAATCTGTCCCAGTGCCCCAGGCCTCCCCCTGCTCAGTGCACAGGCTTGGTGAGTCCACGCCAGGCCGGCGGGGCAGTCGTGGACCCCAGTGCCAACCGGCCAACAGACCATCCTCTCCATATGGAGGCTTGTAGCATCTCAACTCATCGTTTTCTCTCTATCTCTATCTCTTTCTCTCTTTTCCTCATCAGTGGCATCCATCAGCCATGATCTGCTCATCTCTCTCTGTATCGCTCTCCTTTCAGGCCAGATCAAACACACACAGAGAAACAGATTAGCTGTGGCGTGATTATTGGCGTGTCAGGCAAAGGATTGTCTCATTTTTGTCTTTGACCATCGGACACTTGTGTTCTCTTCAGTCACAACTTTTACACATTATTTCTACTTCCAGTTTGAACATTTCCTGGTTACCCATAAATCCACATTAACAGACCTAAAGCTCCATACAACTAGCTGACATACTTGATCAAAACAAATATGAATGCCACAGAGTTTGACCTTCGTCCTTAAATTAAATCTCTCTCTCTTTCTCTCTCTTTCACATCTCTCTCTCTGCCACACACACACACACATACACACACACACACACTACACACAAGTGCAGTCAGCAGGACATGAAGAGAGATGTTTACAGCTGGAGTTCCAGCCCACGGTTCTTTCTCTGTCTCTTCACACGTCGGCATCACGCTGAGAGCGCAGGAAGTGATGAAGGAAAACATGGCTGTTTCGCCACGCTTGGGAGAACCTTCAGCAGACGCTTGCATCCTCGTCTAACAGCCACCCACTGCTCAACTCTCAGAGAGAAATAAAGGGGACATACATTTTTACCAGCTTCAAAACTAGAAGGAATGAGAGACAGAGTGTATGCACAAAAGTTTGGCCTATTTTAAAATACTTTAAAGACATGGCACTCAAAGTCGCTCTGATTCAAACACTTCTTAACAGCCTAACAGGCGATTTGCTGAAGGGCAAATATACAAAATATAAGTCCTGATATTTCTATTTCACTGCCCGGTGGGTGGTAACGACTTTTTGCTGCTGCCATTTGCTCCTAATTACTGGAGGATGAGGGTGCGGATTAGACTTATAACTCTCCTCCTGGCCTTTAAGTCTCTGCCTCACTGCATCTTATTCCCTTGTTCCCTTTAGCCACGGCTTCACGTACGCTTAAATACGAAGGAAACGGGTAGGATTCGATGGCGTTCTGTAAATTAGAAGCTTTCAGACACTGTCCATAAACACCACTCTCACATAGATGAGAGTACAAGTAAAATTTATCGCAAAGCTCCGACTTTTTGTTTGAATTACTCATTGTGTTTGGATTACGATTTATGTAGGAAGCTAATACCACAATGCAAACATTATAAAACGATAAAACAATACTTAATACAAAACAAACAGACTGTCATCCTTACAAACTTCCCCTTCTGAGAAATATGTGCTTTCCTGGCATTTATTAATAAATCTCTGACACAACCCCTTGTCCTAAAGGACCTTTTTTTTTATCAGGAGGAATATTATATCAGCTAATCCACAAATGTATGCTATTTTTAGTAAAACTCTCTGTTGAGGAAATACTTCCCAGGTATAGCTAGCCATAATCTAGCTAGCTAGCTAACATAGCTACGAGGCAGCATGACTGAAGGATCGTTACACTACTGCTTGCTGAAGACACTCCGTACGTAGCACAGACACCGACGCGGTCAGACTTCTGTTCGGCCCTCAGACGCGACGGATCATAACAATACACGACGATTCAGATGAAGGAGAATAAAATTTCTTTGTGAAAGTTTCAATTCAGTGTGCTAAATTTATATGGAGAAACCTTGAAAGAGTGAATCAATAGAAAACAAGGCAGAGAAAAAACAGGCAGGACTTTTTGTTCTTGAAAAATAATGGATAACCTACAACTTATTTTGTAGTGCAGCAGTTTTTCCTAAATATCCTCGCTTCAAAAAGAATTTGAACTTTCGACGATGATGAAGTCTTGACTCTCTACTTCCTGTTACAACCTGCATGTGCTGAATATTTTTCCATATATGTACTGCACTATATAGAGAATAAATTTCTTTCATCAGCCCGATTGAATAATTTCATCATCTCCAAAGCTTTTAAAAAACCACAAGTCTTTATGCAGAAGCAGGTATAACAGCTATGAAGACTCTCTCAATTACGTTAATCAGTTTCTGTCCACCTACGTGACAGTCACGCTAGGAAACGGTAATGTTCTAATACAATGTAAACAATACTGAAGGACTGAAGGACATTATTGTATTGTTAACACCACACTCCAACATGTCCTTCATAGCTAGGAATGAATTTTTTTAGCTAAAGGTAGCTACATATTGGAACACACACACACACACACACACACACACACACACACATATAACCATATTTAATACAGGACTTTCACTACAAACCAAAAACGTGGCTGAAATGTCACAGCTTTTTCCACTTGACCCCGTTTGCTGTGGATGTCTGGAAGTCACACCTGTTCAACAACCATCTGTATCTCATACTCACTCACACACACACACACACACACACACACACACACACACACACACACACTGCCTCCCACATTAGGGTCCAACCAGGCACAATAAGTCATTGGAGGAGTAGCCAGCTGTACGTTTTAATTCTCTCTTAATAGCCAATTTAATTTGATTAGCGGTGACAGAGCCGAATGAAGGCAATTAGCACTGCGCTAGGCTTCAGAGCTTTAATGACTTACTGCAGAACAGAGGGGTGGGTCGTATGACCCTCCATCTGTGTGTTTGTATATGTATGTGTGTGTGTGTGTGTGTGTGTGTGTGTATGTATATATATATATATATATATATATATATATATATATATATATATATATATATATATATATATATGTATGTATGTATGTATGTGTATGTGTGTGGGTGGGTGGGTGGCTGCATATAAATATTGCTGTGTGTTACACATGCTAAGGAAAAGTACTAAATCAAAATAATATCAAAAAAAGACTAGCAGAAATCCACCGAAAATGGTACGTAACCTACGACAGCCTGTGGTTGAGAGAATAAAAGCAGAGATAAAATGCAGATAAAATGGCCGCCCGTAAGGGATAGCGGGACTAAAAACAAAAAAAAATCACATAAACAAACAATTAACATACAGCAAGGAGCACGTAGAGCTGAATGCGTAAATATTCACCTCCTTCGGATACTTGAACTGAAACGAACTAAACTGGGATTTCTATAAATGTAGATACAATAAAACCTACTAGAGCTGCAGTAAAGAAATAAGTAAATAAATTCCAGTCATTACTATCATACAGTACCAGAGTTATGCGTTGGCTTTGACCTGACACGCTTTACGCACCTCAGGCCTTTGAAGCTGCGAAACCCCACAGGCATGATGCAGATGACTCGGAGACACTGAAGAAAAGGACCGGGATGTGAAGAACAAGTAAGCTACAGTGACGGTGTTTGAGGTAAAACTCCCACACTAATCCATTCCTATAGATTTCTAGTCAGATGTCTTTATGAACCACGCAGAAGCCCAGGTCAGCTCGTTAACACGTCTCTGACACGAACATTTACACACACCGCACAAAGAACACAGAGAGCACCGAGAGCTCGGCGTGTTCGACGCGTCTCGGACCGCGGTTTCCAATTAGCAACCTGATTAAACAAATATGAGGAGAAAAAAAAACATTCTGATTACGGTTAATGCTGCTAACAAGCAAGAGGGATGGGATACCTCGTTTGCCTCATTTATTCAAAGACAGAGCTAATATGTTAGGAAATAATGGCAGGTCAAATTACAAGCAATTCCAAATATAACAAAGTTGCTTTGTAGGTCTTCAGGAGATGGAAGCTAATTATTTACTGCTGAAACAAAGCAAGTAAGAAATTCATTACAGCTGAACTACATGGAACTACAGTCATTTAATATGATCTCAGGGATTCCTTCACTCTCTCTCTCTCTCTCTCTCTCTCTCTCTCTCGTCTAATACAGGCGACACAAACCAAACATTAGTTTGAACCTGGGAGACTCTTTTACAGCTCCCATGAGGCAGTGCGCTGGGAGAATGTGAGCAAGACGTAGCGATTTAGACAGAGTTGGAATAAAAAACAAAGAAAAAGGATGTTCATAGTCTCTTTCTTTGGATTTAGTCCCATATCCTTTCATAGTTCCTGGAGAAGTTCCTCCACAAAAATCTGCATGTAAATGCATTACGTCATCCGTACCTTTATAGATCGTTATAGTTCTGTTCAATACAAAACTTTCCAAAGAGTCCTTTCATAAAAATGCTTACAGTGCTTAAAATGTAGAATTGATTAAGTTTAACATGTCAATTTTATATTATCTCTAATGATTAAGCCAGATTTGATGGTGGTGATGAAAAACTCGCTTGAGATGTTATGAGGAAGAAACCTTGAGAGGAACCAGAGTCAATCAGTGCGTTTATAAATCAGTGCGTATATAAATCAGTGTGATTATAAATCATGCATTCGTTCATTCATTCACTCATCTTCTACCGCTTATCCGAACTACCTCGGGTCACGGGGAGCCTGTGCCTATCTCAGGCGTCATCGGGCATCAAGGCAGGATACACCCTGGACAGAGTGCCAACCCATCGCAGGGCACACACACACACTCTCATTCACTCACACAATCACACACTACGGACAATTTTCCAGAGATGCCAATCAACCTACCATGCATGTCTTTGGACCGGGGGAGGAAACTGGAGTACCCAGAGGAAACCCCAGAGGCACGGGGAGAACATTCAAACTCCACACACACAAGGCGGAGGTGGGAATCGAACCCCCAACCCTGGAGGTGTGAGGCGAACGTGCTAACCACTAAGCCCCCCCCCCCCACCTTTATAGATTGTTATAATTCTGTTCAATAAAAAACTTTCCAAAGAGTCCTTTCATAAAAATGTAAAATTGATTAAGTTTAAAATGTCAATTTTATATTTATCTCTAATTATTAAGCCAGATTTGATGGTGGTGATGAAAAACTTGCTTGAGATGTTATGAGGAAGAAACCTTTAGAGGAACCAGAGTCAATCAGTGCATTTATAAATCAGTGCGTTTATAAATCAGTGTGATTATTAAATTTCTTTTCTCTAACTGTACACTATACTGTATAGTCAAGTGTAACTTCAGAACAACTCAGGAATACGAGTAGATGTTCAGTGACATATTGTTACTCAAACCAAGTCAAACCAAATATTTGGCTGAACCTGGAGACTCTTTGATGGGACACAGAGTTCGTGGATATTCACGTCTTTCACGACCTACACAGATCCTGGAGGAGATCCTCTGCACAACTCTGCATAGAACGATGAGCATTAAGTTAAACCACGCATTATTTTTCCACGTTTCTCATTAGTTTCTCATCTAAAGTATACAGATCGTGTTTTACGGGTAATTGTGGGACGTCCTGTTCTAAAAAACCCGTGGCATCGCAGCGCATGTTTCACGGATCCTTATTCCTGAATTTTATTTAAGAACTATACATCTTTCGCTCTGGGAAAGTTCAGGAACTTCCCTGAAAAAAACATCCCTGAAAACTAAACTGGGAAAAATACACGGAAGGTTCCTGTGGTGTAAACACACTGGAGCTGAAGCTACGGATGATGAGACGGAGAAACGGAGGAAAGGGAGGTCTTATTATACTCCACATGCTGCACTACATTAAGATCTGAATAAAACAAACCTGTCATCAGGACACTGACATCGGTAACCTAAACCCCCTACACACACACACACCACACACACACACCCACACACATCACCAAGCCCCCCTTGCTCTTCCCCCAGCCGTAATTAGCCTGGTGCAGTCAGCGAGCAATTTCTCTCCCACATCCCTCCATTCTTCTCCGTGCCTCTTTTCCCTTCCTTGAATGCCCCCTCCTTTTTTTCTTGTCAAGTAATCATTGAAAAACTAGCATGTGTCTGACACCGTCGCCAAGGAAACGGCAGTTAAGATGGGAAGGCAGGCGGGAGGATAGTTGTGTGTGAATGACAGAGAAGGCGCACACACAGAGACAGAGCGAGAGAGGACACACACACACACATACACACACACACAAGGTTTGCCTGATCACACACTCAGTAACACAAAGACCCTTTTTTTTTTTTTTTTTTATAAAGCAAAAGCCTGTGGATTCACGAGGTGTCCTTTCAGCACTTGCTCTTTTGAGAGCTGCTCAAAAGTGTGTGTGTGTGTTTGCTCCCCAAGTTGGACTGACACACTGACCTCTCGTTCTGGCTGCTGCCACTGCCCCTCCCAACACTTTAGATCTGACTGACCCGCTGGGTAGAAAGAAGCAGAGGGCAAGCTAGGGACTGACACACACACACACACACACACACACACACACCCACGGCGCATACAAGCCTCTCCTCTGGCTCATTCTTGTGTAAAGTATTAGTCTCTCACTAGCGATGATTTTTTCTGCCATTTTGCCGCTCACTGACCTCAGAGATTCATCACAGGCCGCGCAAGTGCATGCTGGGATATCGTCAGATTGTCACCGCAGAGCCCAAGCTCATTCAATCGTCCGGCGAAACAAGAAAGAGAGGGACTGTCAAGTGTATATAACACTATGCGTTCAAATCTGTTCATCCATACTGTATGAGAATCTGTAGTGAGATCCGTCTTTGTCTATTAATAACCGTGAGCGCTCGCTCTCTAGAGCCGATGAATAATGCATGCATGTTAAGTGTCAGCTTAGAAGCCTGCTTGTCAAAAGGCCAGTGCTCACATCCTACCGCTATGTGCCCTGTACTTCCTGAACCCCGCGCTATAGACGTCGTTTACACGAGCTCCATATAATCAACAGAAATCAGGAGGAAACCGAGAGCGAGTTAAACGAACGCGATGCTTCGAGCCTCGTATCATGTCAGTTATGGCAAATAAACACAATTCGGGTGGATCGAAAAAAAAAAATCCTAAAAACACACTTCGTCTAAAGTTCGCACGTGGCAGACTATTAATCATGCAGCGACTTTAGCAGCCCAGGACTGCTCGGGTTTGAGAGATAAAATAGACAGCGTTCGGCGAGAATCAATTTCACAGTGGGGGAGCTTTGCGGAGCAGTGAATATGATTTATGATCCACTCTGGGGAAGTCGAGTCAGCCTCGCACATCACTTAACACAGCATCTCTTTATCAAGTCTGCGATTCGAGCACTACATTACTGCCAGACTAATGTGAAAGACTCGCACCTGCTGGTGCAACTACAATGAATAATAACATCATGACACTAATCTTAAGCTTGATTATAGACGCGTTAAAAGCAAATGTAGCATAAAGGTGTTCGTTTAGACCGAGATCGTTTTATGTTATTCGGGATTAATAGTAAAACACGACACGGGAGAATTAATCCTGAAATACCGAGCTGAGACGAGCTGAGACGAGGTTTGAGGATCGAAGTCCTAAGAGTTTGAAGCCAAAACTCCACCTGAAGCACTTAAGACCTTAATATAATATTTAATACTCGTATAAGATTTCTTATGATTTGAGTCAACGAATGTGAATTTCACGTGAATGAAATTCATACATAATGTATTCTTTGATATTTACATAAAATGCAACATGGGCAATGACAAAAAAAAATGTTCTTACACTTTTACCATAACACACACACACACACACACACACACACACACACACACACACACACACACAGACATGCAATTATAAATAAGAAGACTGCATGAATCTGTCACTGCTGCTATGTTTACTGTATTAACAGATATTAAAATCTGCTATTAACAGATTTTATTAAATTAATTTATATTAATTCATATCTTAGATTAAATATATCATTGATTTGTCTCAGATTTTTATATAAACAAAGGTGCTGACACTATCAAACACTAGCTTTGATATTACTTTATATCACATAGATAAGAAACCCGTTCCAAGTGGTATCGCCCATCACTACTCGACATCCCTGTTCCCCTCCCTCCCTCCCTCCCTTCCTCTCTCTCTCTCTCTCTCTCTCTCACTGATATTTCTCTCTCGCCTTCTCTTTTTTTCTTAGAGCGTCGTGGCTTGCCCGCCCTCTGCATAATGGGAGCTCAGCGAGGCGTGAGACGCACTTAAGCACCGACCGCCGCTAACCTCTTTCTCACTCTGTCTTTCTCATAATATGTATCACACCACAAAGAACCGCAAGCTCTAACTAGAGCTGGGGTAAAATGCTCTTTAGGTCTTTACTAAGCTGCTTAGAACGGAGACAAGGTCAGGATAAAAAAAAGAAAGAAATCTGGAATGCAGTCCGAGCCAGAAAGGAAGAAGCTTACCTGGCAGGTAGTAGAGAGGCGCCTTTAGTCCGAACATGATGGCGCTTAGAGCGTCATGTTGCTGAGAGAAGGAGAAACGAGTGCTGGAGCGTGTAGTCCCGTCTGGGAGAGTGCCAGAGTCAGGGGGTTTTGACCCAGGTTGCCCCCTGGGCGTAAGGTGAACTGACTAGAGGAGAGACTTGCCAGTCAGCATGGCATCTTTGCTCTCCGTTTGCCCTGACACACAGAGCGGAGTGTTTGTGTCAGAAGGTCAGTATATTTCTGTGATATCTGTGTGTGTGTGTGTGTGTGTGTGTGTGAGCTCAAAAAATCTGACCCCCCCAGAGAGTGTAAGAGTGGATAAGTCCAAAGGTCAGCTTGCGTCCACTAATCCAGCGTTCTATATATATAAAAAAAAAAACAACAAAAAAAAAAATAGTACAGCGGTCCAGAGACTGACTTCCCAGCCTGAGAGGCTGAGAATGAGACGAAAGACAATCCCAGAGAGCTTCTTCCTCTTCCTCTTATCCTGCAATCCAAGAAAAAAAAACGCAGGATCTGAGTTGAGTGCACCAGCTCTCCTCTCTCTCTCTCTCTCTCTCTCTCTCTCTCTCGCTCTCCCTCTCTTTCTCTCTCTGTGTCTATCTCGTCTTCCCCCCTTTTTCGTTTCCTCCTTGCTCATTCAGTGCCGACTGGAAGCAGAGAGGAGGAGGGCAGAATGAAGTCCCTTCAGGCTACAACACAGCCAGATAGCAAGGGAGG
>NC_083468.1:2431764-2436764 GCF_030014155.1 Tachysurus vachellii | reverse complement strand
CTTCCTAAGTACCTTCATCTCATCACAGCAGCTCATTGAAGCTCTAACCAATTTCCATCCCTTGAGCCATCACTACTAGTGAAGACCATTTGAAAGGGAAGACAAACTAGCCTTAATGTCATCTCAATTCTCTAAAGTGATCTCAATTCCTCCCATAACATCTCAAGGTTTGCCTCTACATCTGGCCAGACCTTTCCAATTACTGTCTCTCTGTGCTGCTCTGGGGGTTGCCGGGTGTGAATCTTGCTCCATATGCTAATTGTGGTCAGGCTCAAAGAATTAATTTGCAAATGTGTCATTAAGCATCAGAAGCAGCAGAGGGAGTGTGGTAATTAGGAGGCCGGCACTGACCGGGTCACCTAGCCAAGCTGTTCCAGCCTGTAGCGGAGCAAGAGGGGAGAGGACCACAGCCGTGGTGGCCAAACCTCAGACTCCCACGCTTTACAACTGCAGAAACAACCTATAAAATCAAGCTTCTGTAGTAAATTAAGCAATTAGGACTTCTGCTTACTTAAAATGGATCTCTGAGGAAACCCTCAGGATGTATGTCTCTCTAAAAGACAGAAGAAATAACCAATATGTATCATGCTTTATGATTTAACCCTTACCATTCTGTCTGAATTAGCAAAGCGGGTAACTTTATGTAGTTTAATACATTTGTTGATGAAACCAGCTAGCTAAACATTCTAAATGGCTAAACTGCTAATACTGTACAGTGTCAGAGATTAAATCTGTAGTCTGATATACTGGACAACTGTAAATGAATATTTTAGCCAACATTCTTCTAGTTCTTCTAGTTCTAGCAAAATCAAGCTATGCCCTATTGCTTAAAAGCGTTCTTCAATTCTCTAACCTGGCCTTTGAAACGAAACACCCCTAAAAACTTTGTCTATACCTCTTGGAAGAGAAATACACTTATATCCTGTATACACATAACCACATGTAATGAGTGTTGCGGTACATCTGACCCAGAGGTGGTGCAGTAGATGCTGCCAGGGCTTTAGGTCATGGTCAGTTCCTGTGCGTTTGCTAGTTCAGATCCCTACACACTGCTGCACAATAATTTATACCCTGGTGTTCCCATGGGTCAGGCCTGTGGGGTCTTCCTTCTGGAGTCAGAAAACAACAGAGGAAGCCCTTTGGGGATTGACTATGATCTCTAGAGAGGACTTCCCTCCCTTTTACACCATTAATCTCCCATTTGGGTTGCAGTGCCCTGGAGACTCCATGCAGTTCGGTTCCAAGGCAGTTCTCTGTGACTACCAGGTTGAACTGACACAAATCTGATACTGCTTTAAAATGACACCCAAGTTTGTGGTCCTACTGTAGATTGGAAACCGATACGTGGCCACATGACGTGACGGCCCTGACCTATTATGCCCCTTTCCCACCGAGGCAGTTTGAGTGCTGGTTCGGAGCCTAATTTAGAACCAGTTCTTTCTTTTTCGACAGCCAAAGCACCGGCTCTGAACCAGGAAAAGTGGTTCTTAAGTAGCACCAAAACGTTGCTGGTCTAGACTTAAGAACAGCTTGTGTCAGGGGCTGTGGGCGGGGCTGTGGGCGGGGCTACTGTTAGCGCATTTGATAATATACCTTAAGTATACTAATGTTTAATACACTTTTACTTTACTGCGATATGATACATTATCAGCACACATGATAGTAAGTAGCTACATGCTAAGGCTAACTTTTTTCTGTGTTAATGATAAAATAATGTTATGTACTTTCTCCATTACAACCTCCGTTTATACAGATTACATGGAGCTGCACGTACACATTGGATTCGCCGCGTTTGGGTGTTAATGTAGGTTCACAAAGCCATGAGCATTAACAGTAAAGCAACATCCGCCATTGTTGATGTGTTTGTGTTTGTCGCTGCTGCGCTAACGTTGCTGGGACACGTGACACGTATACAGTGACGTCAGACTCGGCTCTGTGATGCTCTCTAAACGGTTCTTTTTGGTGGAAAAGGGGCATTAGGTCCTCACAAGCTCCTGGTTCCACAATTCCACTGGACTATATACTGTTGTAGTTAGGACATTATTATTATTTCATTTATATTATTTCCTGTCCAGTGTCACCAAAATGATTACGAGGTTCACGTCTGAGTCTGGTTCCTCTCCAGGTTTCTTCCTCATATCATCTCAGGGACTTTTTCCTCAACTCCATCACCTCAGGCTTCTAAAATCTACAATCATATTATAATACAGCCTTCTTTATTTCAATAATAAATATACACCATGAACTGAAGTTTAAAGTGTCATATTAATGACTTTAAAGACAGCATTTTATAAGAGATTCATAAATTAAGACAAATACATATGGCAGTTTTTATTATGCCAAAAGTAATGGCGCCCCATAAAAGCAAGAAGAGTTATCATTTTGTGTCGCGTCCGTGGTAGCTGACGTGCCGCAGTGGACGAGCTGCGTTACTGGAAGATTTAGCGCACCCACGAGGTTCTTATTCGCCACTTCTTCATCCTTCTTTTTGCATCATTTTTCATTTTCATCTCTCTTGATTTTTAAGGCACATTCATGACTAAATATTAACTAGCTGTGCTTGGAACATTATAAGTGACTACCATTTCACAGCATGTGATTACCAGCAGAAATCTTTACACGCAGCAATAATTACACTGACGTGATTTCTAAATGAGACCTGTTTACCGAACTCCTCCAGATCTCTGCTTCTCAACACAGGAACCGAGAGAAGAACTGACGGATCAAGAGGTTTACTCTGATTTGTGTGTCCAGAGAGGTGAATATTGGCAACACTGAAAAACTACAGCCTACACATCACGTCTGAATGGAGCGGTTAAGTGTTAGAGAAATCTTAATATCAATTTCAGTTTTGAGCTGCTGTTATTGGCTCCAGAGGTCAGTGACTTGCAGCGATAGAATGGAGAGGAACCTTCACCTCTCAGTAGAACATTTCACAGCTCTTCACTCACCTCCTTCTCCTTCCACTCTCTGCTGTGTAATGATTCGATCTATTGATCTGTGCACTCTTTCCAGCTTTACACGCGCACACACACACACACACACACACACTCCCCTGCATCTAATTTAACACAGCAGGACCCTGTCCATATGCGGTCTCTTAGCAACAGCACAGGGTCATTCATCCTCAGCTCTCTGATGTGAGATCAGGCAGATCGGATGCGTGTGGTGAAGTGCCGAGTTATGGTGACCTGATGATATAAGATCAACAGGGCAGAATTCTGAGGCTTTGAACAGCATGTAGGGTCTTTCTGATGTAATCTAATCTGATCTGATCTGATCTCGCTGAATTCACACTCCCAGGATGAACTGTCAGGCTGAGAAGGAGCATCTGCTCGCTCTTTTTTTATCTTTCTTTAAGAATATTCGTCTATCGTGTGCGTGCGCTGACTCCCACAGGGAGAGAGAGAGAACAACGTGTCAGAAAACAGCTCAGCAGCTGGAGCTCTGGCGTTCACCCGTCACTGTCGCGCTCACAACATGTCACGTCCGGATTACACTCAGCGTCGGGTTTCCTGTCACGTTAAACCCTAAACGTGCCACTCTTCAGTAACATCCGAACCTCTCCGTACAGCTGTCGAGGACGTACATCCCTATCGTTCAGTATCCGCTAAGCTTATTTAACTCATTTACTCTTTCTGCGCTATCTCCTCCACACACGCTAGCTCCTCCAGATTGTTCAATTACGATCTCTAATTGCGTGCAAATTTGTCATCAAGCACGTAACTCGGCTAATTCTCTCCAAAGAGATTCGTCTGTGGCGTTAAACTGGATAATACAGTCAACTAAAACACGCGCGTCGCAAATACGCATCTGGACTTGACGTTAACACACACACACACACACACACGCTCTGAATATGGACATCTTCATTTCATATGTAAATGATCCTCATTAAAACGTATTTGTGTAGTGAAATTAAAGGATGGAAGATTTTAGTTCAGTGTGGAAGAACTAGCCGACGTGGAGATATGACTGAATCGTCAAATTATAGCAGAGAGAAAGAGATACACAGATGCAAATGCTCTCGGATAATAAAAATAATGACTCTGTCGAACAGAATATCTCCCACAATGCCCTGTGCTACTGCTATAATAGCTGTGGTTTTGGCTGCGTATCAAAAATGTCCACAGTGAACACACACGACTCCTCACATGACCTATTTGTAAGCTTTTTTTTTTTTTTATTCCTCATCTTTCTTTGCACTCTTTTAACAGGAAGCGCTCTCTCAGGTGGGGGTTAACTGTAGGGACGAGTTGGTTCTTTAAAAGCACGTCTGAATTGATTAACAAATGCCTGGCGTTTAGCCTGCAGACAGGTGCGTGCTATGCAAAAAGCAGCTAAAACGCTTTCCAGTTCAAGGACTACAGGGAAATCTGTCGTCACGCAGCAGGACTACAACACAGACCCAGGAGGCGGGGTTTAACGTACAAACACACAAACAGATGAACACGTTAACGCACGCGCTCACACGTGACGGGCCACCACACTGCACCACCCCGCACACCGCTTCATCACCTCTCACACGATTTGTGTCCTTAATATTCAACGTGCGCATAATTATTTCAATAATTATTAAGAAATTCTGAATATCTGAATATATGAATTTGAATGATTGATATCCAATTACATGCCTAGCCGGGTGTGAGGATTTCTTGTTTGTTGTTACACCTGTGGACCTTTGAAGAGCTTAGAAAATTTGACTAAGAAAACTTTCAATGCTTGAAATTTTTGAGAAAGAGAGAGAGAGAGAGAGAGAGAGAGAGAGGGAAACACTCACTCACTCACTCATTTTCTACCGCTTATCCGAACTACCTCGGGTCACGGGGAGCCTGTGCCTATCTCAGGCGTCATCGGGCATCAAGGCAGGATACACCCTGGACGGAGTGCCAACCCATCACAGGGCACACACACACACACACACACACTCTCATTCACTCACGCAATCACACAATACAGACAATTTTCCAGAGATGCCAATCAACCTACCATGTATGTCT